>NW_014578182.1:60859-99407 GCF_000485595.1 Priapulus caudatus
AAGACCGTGCCCGGCAGCCGTCGGATATTTTCCAAGTGTCGTTCGCTCAGTGATCCGAAGCTAGGAGAATTAGGCTAGTTCGAATATATACAGCTCTAACGAATCGCTTAACAATAACATCGCTAAAACATCGCGAACATCAGCTTAACATCGCGAAATTGCTTGACATTTCTAAACAAATGTAGAATGCTTTAGATCACGTAGTACACTGTTTACTTGAGAACTCACCGAAAATTAAAAACTGCCGGGCATTTAGGAAATCGAAGACCGTGCCCGGCAGCCGTCGGATATTTTCTAAGTGTTGATTGCGAGTTCGTTCGCTCGGTGATCCGAAGCTAGGAGAATGGGGCTAGTTTGAATATATATACAGCTCTAAGGAAAATCGCTTGACATTTCTAAACAAATGTAGAATACTTTGGATCACGTAGTACACTGTTTACTTGAGAAATCACCGAAAATTAAAAACTGCCGGGCATTTAGGAAATCGAAGACCGTGCCCGGCTGCCCGGCATATAGCCACTTCGTTAATTATAACCTTGTTTTTGGTATACTTGTAACACAACTGTAATCTGCTCGATGAGCTATTTGATACTGCCATAGTTTTATTTCTGGCTCTGAACAACTGATCTAATCCACAGGCAATTGGAACGTCTCAATAAAAAAAGGTAAATAAACACGAAATGTATTTACTACCAAAGTCTTAATGTTTTTCTACTCTATTTTGCCTATTATTGTCGATAACTTACTGTAAATGCCGTTCAAATGCTCATCTGCAACTCACAAGTACACTGCATGCACGCCCTGTGCACAAACAACAAGAATAAAAGAGAATCAAGAAGCAAGAAGATCTTTTATTCTTGTTGTTTGTGCACAGGGCATGTGTGCGGTGTACTTGTGTGTTGCAGATGAGCATTTGAACGGCATTTACAGCAAGTTATCGACAATAATAGGCGAAATAGAGTAGAGAAACATTAAGACTGGTACTGGTAGTAAATAGTAAATACATTTCGTGTTTATTAAAAAAAATTTTTTATTGAGACGTACCTTCCAAGTGCCTAATCTGTGAATGTACGTGAGAGTCATATATATGCTTTCTTGAGGCTGTTTAATTACGAGGCTCTTTTTTTCATCCAGCTATTGGGGGAAAGTAAGAAAATTGTAAGAAAACGTAAGAAAAGCTCACGATTAGCGATTCAAACACGCATAGAGAATGGCAACAATGCATTATGATATATCACTGTTTTATAGAATTAAACTGCACATTCTGTATGAATTGTGCATGCAGAAAGATACATGACCCAGCGGATACCGTATGCTATGCAACGGCATACCACCGCAACTGTATCAGGCTGTACAAGCAATACTACTCTTAATGGTTTCGGGAGTATTGTAGAAATGTCTCGTTGCAGTTCAATGCTACAGAATTTTGTGTATCGTTAATGATGAAAATGGAACATTCACCAAAATGATATTTTAATGTACCACATGGATTAACATTGTGCTTTAGTCTGTTTAGCTCTTGCATGACACTAACTAGTTGCATCGTGTACAATAATAATACCACTGTTGTCTAATGTACATTGGCTCCTGAAGTCATCGATAAAGCATTAATGCTGGGATGTATCAGGGTAATGGTTCATGACCGTCAAAGGGAGACAGTGAGGATTTGTAGGGTAGCCACATGAGGAATCTACTATAACCCTATACATAGACAAATGGTTGATATCTGTGTTGGTTTTCCACAAAGTAGGATTATGTGCATACGTACAAATACTCCTCGTCTAATTATACAAGTTGTAGTTCTGTAAGAAGCTGTTGCTGAGTATAGAAGAAGCCACCCCTCAGCGGAGCAATATAGCCATTACACTCATGGCTCTTACTCTGCCCAGACTGTGTGACGTGTCAGTTGCAAATTACAGAACCGTTTATACTACTCAGAGGTGGAAGTGGTGGGCAATAATTGATGTCCAAAGGCAAAAGCCGACACAAGGTGTAACTCATCCCAGAGGAGTGCGTCACTCTGTTAGAATCATTGTACACAAGGATTAAGCTCATTTCTTATTTGGAATTAAAGCTTGTAGGATTTTGGGACGTCGTAACTACTGAGCAATCTGCTAGTGGTGCTAGTGCTAGCTAGAGTGCTAGCGAGAGTGCTAGTGCTGAGCACCTGGTACTGGTAGTGGTTTCTATAGTGTGTATAAGCAAATAAGCATCACAATCCAAGTTTGTACAATACCATTTACACATGTGACAATAATTAATACGGCATCCACTAGACAATTAAGCAAGTTCACACGTTTAAGGAAAACTTAACAATAACTACTCTTTTGCAAAGTAAGCGTTGGCTGCCTAGGTTATTCTACTGTGGAAGAATAGGTAGGTAGCCGTCAGCCATGTCCAGGCTACGAAATGGTTACCAATTTTTAAGCATGCACAGTCGAACAGTGAAATTGACTTATTAGAAGAATTCAACTATTGTTATGCGAGAGAGAGAGAGGTGGGGCAGATGCAGACACGTATGAGGGAGGAGGGACAGAGGGAGGTAGTGAGGAATGGAGAGAGGGAGGAAGGAGGCAAACGAACAGAGGGAGGCAGGGGAGGGATGGGGTAGGAAGAGGGACAGTGCATCCACAGTGCCTTCAATTTTATGATGTTGGTGACTGAATCATAGACATACTAAAAGACATCAAAAAACAGGGACATTGTTACGAAGTTCCCCCTCATACACAGCAGGCCTGGCCAGCTTTTCAAAAAGGGGGGTGGCCTGACACACTCAGAGGCGTAGCCAGCTAAAAAAAGGTGGGGGGTTCTTATTACTACAGCAGTGGAACTTATCTATACTGTACTATCGAAACATAGGAGCTAGCGGCAAAGCCGGCAGCGATAGAGCCGTTAAGTGCGTAGCACCTGAAGGGGGGTCTTGCATGGGGATCTCTTTTAGAAATTGTTTGAAAATTTAATGGCTCCAGGTACGATTTCCCAGCACTTTGAAATAGTATTTTTAGACATGAACTAACGGTTTTTGAGTAACTTTTCACCACATAACTGACTTCTGGACCCGATTTCATGATAAAATCAGTTTAAATCCCTAAATCTCAATTTAGCTGTCATTGATTTGTATAAAAGCTTAAATTTAAACTAATTTAGTGACTCTCACTTTGACCCGGTTTGATAAGGTTAATTTTATGGAAATAAATAATAACTTTACACAATGCTAAATTAATTGTTTCTCACTGTATTATCACAATACTGTGGGAATGATACGTGTACGTGTACTGCATAATTATCTTGTAATTAATGAGTCTTATAATGAGCTTCTAGGAACTAGTTTTCATTGTGATTAGAAGCGTAGATAATTAGGGGTGTTCCAGGACTTTTTTATTTTGTACGTATCTGGCAGTGTGAAAACTCTTACGTCTGACACTCGTGTTAGTGCGCAGTCTCGTAATCAGACCATTTCAAGGACTGATTGTTACATTGTGACAACGTGTCCTACCCACGCCTCGTGTAGTTTGTTCGTTACTGTCTGCAATCTGTTGACCTTTGCTTTTTAATTATGCAGAACTGCATGGTCATCCGAACTGGACTTGTGTACGTATATGTTTGTATCCACTATCCACCCAGTAAAATAATAATATTATGGCTATATAGTGCATGGTGAATGAATGTGCTGCATAATGCTGCAAAGCAATCAATAATGAGGATCGACGGGACTTTTCATTTATGCTAATTTTGTTAATTTGTCTTAACCACCACCGGTATTTGGAATACGAAATAGGGTTAAAAAAAGTATACATTTGAGCGGAACTCCCGATCCCACGGGGGGGTTCGTCCGAACCCCCTGGCTACGCCCCTGTGACAGGAGTAGGGCTACTTTGCGCACATCACGACCGCGAGGTCCCTCACGGCCTGGGTCCAGGGTCCGCTTTAAAAGGCCCTGGAAGCTCAGGGGTTTTAGATGTTCTGTGGTGCAATCTGAGCCTTGTTTTGGAGCATTTTTGCACACAATTTATGACCAAATATTTCGGAAATAATTTTGGTTGAGTCATGAGTGATGAGTCAATCATGAATTACTCATGAATTCCCGGGGGTAAACTCTGGAAAAAAGGGGGGTGCGACCGCACCCATCGCACCCCCCCCCCTTTGGACGGCACAGTTTGCATTTCACAATAGATCAATAGTAAATATCAATATGATATATCGATAACTTATCTTGGCTCGATCCACTTGTTTTAGTTAGTTTGCAGTGAAAATCCTGTGTGTTTGACTTTATTGCATTTGTATTTAAATACAATACGGTTTATTGTTTGTAAATGATTCAGTTTTTGAAGTCGATTCTTTGTAATTTAGTTGTAAACATATATATCAAGTAATCAACTTAGTTTGATAATATTCCAAAACTATTGCAACAGTGATGAGCATAGGCCCCCTACAGTTATTACTTTCGTTAGTAGTTGCAGCAATAGCGATAGTGTTGCAATAGTCAAAAGCTACTCCAAAGTCCAATAGTCAACCCTATAATATGATGTGAATTTTAATGTATTGCCTACCATGCTCTTTTATCAACAGAGTGTTGTCTCACTACGTTATCAACTAAACATTTAGCATATACTGTACAGAGTGAAATCTATCGACCCGAGTTGCAACGTAGCTATAGACATTGAGCAGCAAAGTTTCCACAAGCAGAATTATGTTATGATTAAATCTATGTAATTTGCATGCATAGACACGTTGAACACAATTTTGTGTTGACTGGTAGTGACATCTGGGTCCGGGCGGTGGCTAAGGCTGATAGGGTCTATGTCCCCCAGGGTACTGCCGGAACGTACCCTGGTAACTATCTAGCTGATATGGTTAGAGTTAGTGTTAGGGTTAGGGTTAGAGTTAGGGTTAGGGTTGGGGAGTAGGCGTAGGCGACTCCCTAGACTCGTTAGTGGAGTAGGCGAGGTACGGTCCTGCATATTAGATAGTACTAGTAGTATTTAGTACCAGGGTACGTTCCGGTATACCGGACCGTACCCAGGGTACGTTCCGGCAGTACCCTGGGGGACATAGACCCTATCAGCGTGGCTAAGGATCTAGCTAGGAGGAGATTCACGAAGGAGTTGGTCCACATGGCGAGAGTTCCATGTAGGAAGAAGTACAGGTGGGCCCGTTTGGGATGAAGCCCATTAGGGAGAAGGTCCCTGTGAACGCAGGTTCACGTAGGAGGACATCAATGTAGTAAGATGTTTAGGTGTGAGGACGTTCGTGTGGGAGCAGGTCCACGTCGGAGCAAGTCCGCGTGGGAGACAGAAAGCTTGTTGTAGGTAGTCAAGATAGAAGGTCGAGGTGGGAGAGGCTCCATGTGGGAGGCGGTACACATGCAGAGAGGTCCATTTGGGAGAGCCCCCATGTGGGAGAAGATCCACGTGCAAAGAGGTCCAGGTTGGGGAGGAGACTTAATTGGAAAGATGTTTGTGTGAGCATACTGTGTGTCCATAGTTTGTCTATATCCTGGGAAATCCTCATTCATTCTAGGTTGCCCAGGAGCTTGACTGTGCACCAGCAGGAACGCTCGTCGTCCGATGGACGAAGGCAGCCGCAGGCAACCAACTGCAACTCTAGACACCACCGATGAACAGCCGCGCGGTAGCGGCAACACAACCTGGATGGATGCCCTCCTCATGAAGCTTCGCAAGCGACGCGGCAAGTCCGACTCACCGGATGATTCCTCGCGGGATCCGGACGACCCCTCCGCCGAGCACACGCTTCCCCGCGCCGTCCTCAGAAGCTCCGAGCGCACGCACCTCCCCAAGTGGGGGTCGCTGACCGCCCCACTCAAGACGGGCAGCACCGTTGAGCAGGTGGCGCCGGCGGTCGCGCACGGCGGAAGCGTACGCGCAAAGCGGCTCATGAAAGAGCTGCGCAACCTGCAGCAGTGGGGCGAGCAGGGCATCTTCTCCGTCGAGCTGGTCGACGACAGCCTGTACGAGTGGTGCGTGCGCGTGCGCGGCCTCGACCCGGACTCGGCGATCGCGCGCGACATGCGCGTGCACGCCGTCGCCAGCATCCAGCTCGGCCTCACCTTCCCGGAGAACTTCCCGTTCGCGCCGCCCTTCATGCGTGTCGTCGCGCCGCGCATCCGCAACGGCTTCGTGCTCGACGATGGCGCCATCTGCATGGAGCTGCTGACGCCGCGCGGCTGGTCGAGCGCGTACACGGTCGAGGCGATCGTCGTGCAGTTTGCGGCGAGCCTCGCGAAGGGAGACGGCCGCCTCGAGGAGAAGAAGACGCGCAAGCCTTACAGCCGCCGCGCCGCCGAGAGTGCGTTCCGCAGTCTGCTGAAGATCCACGACAAGTATGGCTGGGTGACGCCGCCTGCATCCGACGGCTGAATAACAGGTGGCGCTACTAGCTTTGGATAGTTGGCGCTACCGATTTTGGATGGGTTAGTGTTGAACAGGGTCGCGCCGGTAGAGGTCACGAGCTGGTGTCCTTCAGCATGACACCGGTGATGCCAAATGCATCAGATGGGTGATATCGGGAGTGTAATGACGATGGAGCGACCAGCATCATACGGGTTGGTGTTAGAAATGTGGCACTACTAGCTGCAAAGCTAGAGGTAATGATTAGACAGGTGGCATTGCTAGCACTGTATGAGTGGCACTGCTGGTTACGTTGTAAGTGCCACTAGTAGCATTGTTTGTTGGCGCCAACTACATGCCGTAAGTACTGCTGGCAGCATGAATAGGTGGCAGTGCAACATCAGCATTCACAGTTGAAGCAGGCAGCATTAAAATAAATTTTGCCAATTTTGGAATTTTTTTACTACTTACATATATATATGCACGTAGTGTTCTTGCTACAGTGTAACAATCTCATGAGAATTCGTGTTTATCATGTTAGTAAACGAAACAAAAAGGAATGAGAACATCTTCTTTTTTTAATCGTAATTACCCACTTCCTACTTTTAGGACGTGTTTATAACATTAAAGATTTTAAATTGATGGCCGTGGTTTGTGTTTCTGTTTGATTACAGCATTTAACAGGTTTCATTTAATTAATCGATTTTGAGGAAAACTCGGATGCAATAGATGTAGATAGTGGTAGCCTGGTGCCATTATAGTCACTGCCTGCTATAATGCGTTATTAGCTCTTTCTATTATTTGTTTGCGACATCAGGGTTGTGCTAGTTTCTATCTGTTTGCGAATCGTACTTTCAGATTAAAGGGCATAAAGGCCTGGCGACCATAGCAAGTGGGCAGAATTTAGGGCTAACTATAGATAATCTACGGTGCACGTCATGACATGCATTGTTACTAAGTCTATATACAATGTGATTAAAATGTGTTTATGGGCAATTTCAACATGTAGGCAACGTGGTAGCAGTCACTTCCTTTTGTTTTCATCCTCAGGTTCAGTATTACTTCAGAGATTTCCAAAGGTTTGGTCGTTTGGTCAGTGCAATCGGAATGAAAACTATTTATGACCTTGTAAGCTTTGCGTGCAGGAACATATTATCTTTCCTGAGTACCCTATAAAGCTATGATAGACTAAAACATCTGTACAGGGTATGTGTTTCTACACATTTTGTTCGACATGAATTATTTTGATGATAATATTATAATAAAACGACAGTTTTATTATAATGTACCAATGAATCATAGCTTACACTAGGGTTAAAACAACAACAAAATAGTGCATTAAAAATGTCGGGTTCGTATCTTCGAGATATACCATATATGTAAATAATGGATTATGAAAGATATATTAGATATATTATTAGAGCGACAATGTAATTATATTGTGTATATCAGAGTAGAATTTCATGACATGTATAATTGTGACATTCCAAAATGTATTTGATGTAATAACTGGCGTGACCTCTGATATCTAGAATGTGTGCATATATATATATATATATACCGATAATTAAATGCCGAAAGAGTTGCAGAGATTGTGAAGCTGTATAATAACACGTTTCAAAAATTGTCTGGCGCCTGACGTTGCCGAAAATTTCAATTTAATGGAAATAATGATATCCTGTTGGTCAAAAGAGGTATATATATATATATATATATAATGTTAGTGACGTGAAGAACTTCTATACTCGGTGTTTAACATGTACTATGTGTGACATTGAGATAACATTATTTGCTTAATATAATTACAGGTTTTATTTACGTCGATCCCGATTCATTGCGAATACATGTTTTTGTAATACATTTTTTATTGCATCATAGATATAGTCAGATGTGTGCAATGCAAGCAGACGGGATGTTTTCCTTTGAGGATATTTATACGGTACCGAGATTATTACCGAAATATTAATACCTCCGAGATTACTACGTAGATCGAAGCCTCTTATAAAGGGGCACGTGATTAACAGACCTTTGTAAAATGATATTACCATACTTAAGTCCGGTTCAGTCCACCTACTTCAAACTAACCATGGTCTGAGCCATATAGCGAGTGGAGTAAATTACCCCTCGGTACTATACATTGTCTGTGCTCGCAGAAATATCGGCTGACACTCACACACATGGCGTTCCAGAATGTGAAATTGCTATGATGTGTAGTACGTCGTAGGTCGGCAAGGCACGGTATGTGGTTGGTTACTGTTCCCGCGCACGTGTAGGGTTCACGGCTGGCTTCTTCCGATAACCGAACATTCCGAGAGAAGTTCCCCGCATGTATAGTGACAAGAACCGCACATAGACACTTCCCGCCTGCCTCGTTGCGGGGAAAGAATTTAATCAAGTTACGCTAGAGGAATTTCCTGTGAAATAAAGCTCGAGATGTTATTGTAAGCGAATTCTCACTGTAAAGTCGATCGCGCTGGCATGTTTGGAGCATGTAGGAGGGAGAGTCGCGCGGAGTTTGGGAGACGTTCGGTATCGGCGCACGGGCTGACAATCCCACAGTCGTCTTTCTGCGATTTACCGCCTTCTGCGAATTACACCGCCTTCGTCCTTAATCCCAATCTGTATAATTTCGTTAGTGTACCTTGGGTGAGGATGAAAGTCGTCTCGATTTATGAAATGTCTGATTGATAGAAATTTTGCTACAAGACATAGGGAGAACAGCCGTCTCACGCGATGTGAAGATATGAGATTAAAGGCAGGAGAATTTAGAGGAGCGTTATTTATTAATGTCGAGATCTACTGCGCTAAATTTACTTGTATCTAGCTAATGTGACAGCCGGTTATACCGCGGCGAGATCAATCTACGTATACTTTGTTCTAACTGACATATGTGTACAGTCATTGTACCTTGTCGTTTCATTCCATGATTTCGACAAATAAAGTGATTTCATGTAGAAATACTCCACATTCGTTATATTGGGAATTTTCTTCAATCGTAATAATCATAAATAATGTCTTTTAATAGAAAAAAACTCCGCTGATTATGCCTTCCTACTCTTCGTGCGCTTTGTAATTACCTCGATCCTGTCTGCCGCCACATTTATATTGCCCCCTTTCTCCTCCACCTCGTGCCCCCCATCCAACTCAACCATATTTCCCCCTATTTCCTCTGTCCCTATATCCAATCTTTCGTTAGCCCCAGTGGCCATGCCACCCCCCCTGTTGATCCGAAAGTATAAAAAAAGAAGAAGAATTGTTTTACTAGAAAGAGAATTGTCGTAGTCAGAATGAAGGCTGTACGTGTACTCAAAAGTGCCTCAAATACCATCTCCTGCGATCTACATTTTCAAATTTTTCTGGGGGAGGACCCCCATACCCCCCGCCTTTTTGCATGGCGCCCGAAACAAAGATTGCAGAGCTGAGACGTGGGGGAGCGTACGGTGTGAAGAGGCAGGCGGAGGAACCATTAAAATTTTAAGACATCCATTACTTTGCGCAGTTCGCCGTTTTTGGGCCCCCCTATTAAAAAATCCTGGCTACGCCACTGGTTAGCCCTCACCATTTTGTGGTGTCCTACTCCTTACTTTCCGCTATGTACCCTATCCATTATATGGCTTTCTTTATCCAGCTTTTATTGCTCGAGTTCATTTACTCCTCTTTCACTCACTTATTTCGATCGCTCGATGTAATATATATGTAGACATAAATTGAATTTTTATGCTTTCAGATACTTATGTTATGCTTGTATTACTTATGAGGGAAGTATCATGTAAAAGGTGACTGAATTAAATAGCAAGTAAGCATGCGTATTTCATCTTATAATTATGAATATTGATTCCTTACATAACTTGGTATTTATTCAGCACTATACATTGTGTCAATGAATTATATGCGATGTTTGCAATCATTTTGCTTTGTTTTCTTTCTGCTTGGCATTGACATATACAGGGGCGTGTACAGGATTTGTACCAGGGGGGGGGGTCTAACCGTAACCCAAACTTGCGAGCACGCGAATGGGGGGTCCCTCCCCCAGAAATTTTTTGAAATTAGACCCCCTTAGATGCGTTTTCTGCGCGAGCAGGGGGGTGGGGGTCCGGACCCCCTGGACCCCCCCCCTGTACACGCCCCTGATATAGTCTACATTTAATGGTCTGTATCGTATATACGTTTCTCGTTTTGAAACAGATTTATCCAGCCCGAAGTTAGAAATGAAGGATCATGATGCCCTCGTCCGCTCCCACCCTCTCCAAATTCCCCAACCCTTCAGGCTGCCTTCCCGATCTCTCCTTACTCATCATTTGTCGCTATTCATCTTGTCTCGATTTTCCAATTACCACGGCTTTGAATTTGTACTCGGCAACAGTCTGATTACTGTATCTGGTGGGATTCGGTCTCTTAATCAAAAGAAAGAGGAAACCCACTCAGGCACTCTCTGCATCTCTGCTGATAGCGTGCGTATCGGAGTCTTCTTAGCAACTGTTGTCATGACGACGTGTACAGGTGTCGTCAAATAATTTCGAAATTATGAACGAAGTAGCTTTCCTGATCGTAGGAGTACACTAGCAAGTGTTAATGTACTCCTGCATGATTATGGTTAAAAAAAATCGGTTATTATATTTTATACTTTATTTTTTACATCTTTTATACGACTATTATTATCTGGCAGATCCGGTACGATGCGTGCTAATACGTTTGCCGAGTGAAATTGGTAATATCTGTGAAACCAAACAGCTGTTTGTGAAGAACCAAACACCACGTCATTAATAACATGCAGGGTGCACGAGCACTACATATATTCATTTAATGTATGTCTACGCATGTGGCTAGATGGGCATTGATCTCAGCTTTCGCTTGTTATGTAAACATCGATATAGTTATGACAGTTATCGATATAAATGTGCTTACGTTACTTTCGGCGTCGTTCGTTCAAATTGCGTTATATATCTGTGGACCATACAGCATGTGAGTGAAGAAATGGGTACCCCGCGATGGCACGCATCGTCCGCATCATCATCATCATCATCATCATCATCATCATCATCATCATCATCATCATCATCATCATCATCATCAATCACCAGCCTTATATGCTGGTGTTTTTACCCATGCTTATGCGAAGTCACCTGAAGAACCACCTGTTATATAGCTACTGCCCCGAAGAGCGAGCGACCCTGACCCAGTTAGCCTGAATGTCGCTCTGCATTACATACCTACAATCTTCTTTCTTCCTTTGACTCGCCCCTGCTCTCGCCACTCACCTCCCTCTTTTCCACCTTCCATGTTATTGTACAGCACGCATGCACGAAAGCTAGCCGTCGCTTAATTCGCTCTCGCTCTCTATATAACGTGCGGCCATTCAGTGGCGTAGTTAGGGGGGGGGGTAATGGGGCCATGGCCCCCCTGTTGATCCGAAAGTGAAAAAAAAGAAGAAGAAGAATTGTTCTACTAAAAAGAGAATTGTCGTAGTCAGAATGAAGGCTGTACATGTACTCAAAAGTGCCTCAAATACCATCTCCTGCGATCTACATTTTAAAAATTTTCTGGGGGAGGACCCCAAGAACCCCCGCCTGTTTTTCACCCCCATCCTTGAAATCCTGAATCGGCCACTGAACAGTTACATATCTAGCAGAGAACAACGAACAAAAATGTCGCCTGTTTGCACGGCGCCCAAAACAAAGATTGCAGAGCTGAGAGGTGGGGGGGGGGAGCGTAGGGTGTGGAGAGGGAGGCGGAGGAACCATTAAAATATTAAGTCATCCACTATTTTGCGCAGTTCGCTGTTTTTAGCCCCTCCTGTTAAAAAATCCTGGTTACGCCACTGCGGCCATTCTATATACGTCTCTCGATCTTTCTTTCATCTCTGATCTTCTATTCTCCCTCTCCCTCTCACTTACTCGCTCCATCGCGCGCGCTCTCTCTCGACCCTGTTCTCTCTTTCGTGCTCTCCGTCTCCTATGCACCATTATGACATTCGGGTGAGAGATGGTCAACCGCATTGTTCTTACCTCAAAATAGGTGCGCATAATTATACGTTGTTGCATCATATATTTAGCTAGAAGCTCGCTGGCCTTGGTATGAACATACTGTGTTTCTAATAGCAGAGAACTAATATTCTAACTATCGATCAATGCCGCGATACGCGAGGCTTCGCCTAGCTGCCGATTTAACTTTAAATGGGAGATTTCAAGATGTTTTTCATGCGCGAGGATTTTCTATTTCTCTTAGAATCTAATTGAGCGACGTATGCGAGAACGTGCTAAGCTGCATGCTTGCGAAATGCATCGAGTAAAATAACGGAATTCTGAGCTGACGTTGATATGTGACTCACTAGAGTCACAGCCTTAGTAGCTACATTTGGTTGGAAAACGCCATAGGCCATAAAAACTAGAAACGAGCAATTGTCGCCAACTACATGTATCCCCCGTGATCTAGTATGAATGGAATATCTCTGCAAGGACGTAGAAGGCAGGTAAAGTTAAATAAGTCACAAAGACAAAGGTTTGTTAGACAAAGTTCTGGTCTGCCTCAGATGTGCAAGTATATGAAATCTGGTTATCCTAGGAGGCCGAAGAGGAAATGTAAGTCAACGGTCAAGGTCAAACTAAGGTCAAGGGCAGTGGTGGTTTTGGTATGCGACAGACCTTCTCCCCAAGATGTGTAAGCATACCAAGTTTGGTCGCGCTAGGTCAATTAGGGGCTGAGTTAGAGAGCGGAAGGGAAATATGATCAAGGTCAAGGTAAAGGTGAAATAAAGGTCGCAGTGACCTGGTTTTGGTACTATGCACACCTTCTCCCCAAGATGCCAAGGTGCGTCATGGTAAAGCGGGTAAAAACTGCAGAAGTTACAGGTTCTAGAATATTTCGACAAAAAATGTTGTTACCATGGCAACGATGACTCCGCCCACACCAAAAACGATTGGCGTCTTCGCTTTACGATAACGCACCTTCATGCGAAATTTAATGATAATCCGAGAAGAACTGCAGCCGGTAGAGCGCTCACAATAAAATCTCTGCGGCGGCGGCGGTGGCGGTGGCGGCGGCGGCGGCGGCGGCGGCGGCGGCGGCGGCGGCGGCGGCGGCGGCGGCGGCGGCGGCGGCGGCGGCGGCGGCGGCGGCGCGACGAGGCCAAACTCATAGTATCCCCACGAACTTCGTTCGGGGGATACAATAATATACTTGTCAGTCTCTCCACACATTTTCATGCTATGGCCGGTCGTCAAACCCCACGAACTACATGTCTATATCGATCTCTCTGCGACCGCACACCCTGCACTGTTGACGAATGAGTTTAGGAGTTTTGCGCGCGCAAGCCTATAGAAATCGGCGCACAATTGCGCCTTTTACACTATATTGGGTCATCGTTTGACATCGGCGTTAATTCGTTGATGTCGTGTATATAGTAAACATTGTGGCCCTCATTTCCTGCAACGAGTATGCGCACCGGCTGCGGACAGGAAACATCGCGAATGCGCCCAACACGCTAGGCGCAATTTCACGTTAAACATACAATTCTGCGAAATAGGAATATCCTTTCCTTATTCCCTCCCCCCCTCTCTCCCACTCTCTTTTTCTTTTCCTCTCCCATCTCTCTCACCCTCCATATATCTCCCCGCACGCATGCATGTTCACACACTCACATACACACGCACGCACGCACGAACGCACACACGCACGAACGCACACACGCACACACACACACACACGCACGTACGCACACACGCACGCATGGACACACGCACGCACGCACGCATGGACACACATACGCACGCACGCACGCACAGACATTACACTATAATGTAACTCTCTCTACATATAAATAGCAATGAAGTATGGAGTAACGAATTTTATTTCTCGTCCCCTTCTACTGAAAACGAAAATAGGACGAAGGGCAAAGCTCGCCAAGTAATTCTTGTCACTGGCAAGCAGGCGGCGATCGTAGACTCGTGTGAAGAATGGAGCGTGTGCACGTATAAAACGTTAAGCTTCGTTAACGTCGTCACCGCAATCACATCAACGCTACAGCAGCTCGGCTGAACCGACGGCGGCGGCGACGACGATGACGACGGCGGACTGACGCGTTGCTAAACCCGAAATTGGCTCCTTGTGCGTTCGGCGATCGATCCATCGGTGGTGAGGGCGAATGGCTGATGTACTGCGACGACCCATCATTCCTGCCGTACGTGTGTAGGACGAGATCTTAATGAAACGCTGGGTGTTAAAGCGAGGATTTTCACGTTTTTACCAAACTTTTCATATTTTCTCGACCGTTCTGACACTATAACCGGCACTCCTTGCATAACACCAAATGTATATATAGTAAGACTAACATGTCACTGAACACTCGCACATCATTGTTTTCACCAATATGTGCACCGATGTGCATCTCAAATTAGATATTTTTACATATGTCAACAAAACTAGGGCGTAATTTTTTCTCTCGTGAAATGCCATTGACCGGAAATTGCCGGAACGCTGTCTCTACACTAGGTTAATTACCTTTGCATACATTTCGAGATAGGTACCAGTCTATAAATATTTGTGTCGCGTAACACGTCCACTTGTTTTGTGGAAGCGTTTGAAAATACCATTATCGCGAATCTCAAATTAGCAGGCGCACGTTTGCTGTTCATTTACTGTTTTATAGCATATAACGGCAGAAACTCGTAATAATTTTTATGCTGCAGTTAAGAGTAATATGTATGTTAACAGTGACAGGTACATGATACTAAATTTGTCGAAATTAGTAGGATGGGGTTTGAGTGTAGAGGTGTGGTCTGTGGTGAGAGGGTGAGAGGATAATGTGGGGGCGGGTTTCGAGTGGTGAGTGGGTGGGTGGGTGGTGGACGCAAGCGCGGGTATAGTTATGCTGATAATAGGCGCGTTCACACTGGCGCGAATTAGCGGGATGCAAATCCCGGTTTTTGCATCGCGATCGAAATACCGAGATTATTACAAGTGTGAACGCAATAATCTCACTAATAATCGCGATCAGCATCGCGCTCCAAATCGCACTTTTGACTGCGATTATTTGGAATTAGCGCGATTATTTGCGTGTGTGAATGCTCGCGCAAATAATCCCGGTATTTTCTATCCCATCATTCCAAGCGAGTGAGCAGTGAGCATGCGCAGTGAGCATCATTCCGGTAGTGAGCATGCGCAGTTCGATTAATAGAATTATCCCGCTCGGCAATTAGCGAGATATTTCCGCCTGTGTGAACAACGACACAATTATCTCGGTATTTCCATCGCGATTAGCATCGCGGTTTTTCTTGTGTGTGAACATGCCTAATGTAATTGGGGGAGTAGCACGTAGGTTAGTGGGTAGGTTTGTGGGTGCAGGTATGGGGGCGAGGTTTTGTGGAGACGCCTGGGTAACATTCGACATACCATATTCCGTTTCTACACCCAATTATACCCTGGTTATTACAGTGCACGAGCAAGACCTGGTCATCCGAGACTAGCTAGCTGCGAGTAAAGGCCATGTTCTTTTCACATCGACGAGGTGCACGTGTTTTCATGGTGCGTGGCCACGCCGTCTGTATCAATTCCGCCAGCTATTCTATGTAATACTTTCCCACGCCTTGATTATCGTCTGCCGATGCGAAACCGAGTGACTGGAACGCAGCACCGCGGGCGAGACCGGGACGCGATCGGGCTCGCGCATTTCAAGGTCAAGGTTACGCGTCATAGCAGACACGATCTCGGTTGTCAAGGAGAAGCTCGAGGGAGCTGGCAACGCGCGTCTGCTATTCATCTGTTTGTCACAGGTCTGCATCCGATACTCCCGCGGGAGCGCACGGTGAACGGCAAAATTGATGCTGCGCGCATAAATACACTTGTTTTTATCGCGTGCTAATGTGAGAGACCTTCGATTGACGGCACTTTGAAATCGATATTTTCAGCGTTTGTGCGTTTCAGCTTTACGCGTAACAACTAGGAAAACTGTGCGACTCAAGTTGTTTGCAGTATATTAGTTCTTCGGTTCGCGCTAGCTGCAATCTCAGCATAGCACGCATATTCGATTACGTCAGCATGGCTGCACGGAGCTTGATCAGGTTATCCAAGCGGATTGAAGTGCGAAGGTCCGGCTTACGACTAAAACTAACAAATCTAGTCGCTATTGGGGCTCCCAATAGAACATTAAAATAAAAGCATAAAAAATAAAAAGAACATAACTAATAAGGCGCGAATATTTCTCAATTGTCTGTCTGTCTGTCTGTCTGTCTGGCTGGCTGTCTGTCTGTCTGTTTCACTGGTTGGCTGTTTGTCTCTCTCTCGCTCTTTTGGTCTTTTTCCCCTTTCAGTTTAATTCTGATCTTACAACAGCCATTGAGAACGCACCTGCACTTACATTCCTGCCTCGCGTACTCGTGACCTCATCTCCGGCTAACGACCGCAAGCTTACCAGAGGGCGCTCGTGCGTTTCACGCTATTGAACACAATCTTAAAGGGATCGTTTACTCTAGGTTCTAGGGTTATTTTCAGTTTAGGGTTAGGGTTAGGGTAAAAATTATTTAGGTTAAAATTACGCTACATAAAAAGTTTCATGGTTCAATCACCATTATAAGTATTATTAAAATTTTTTTTAAAACTAACGACTACAGTTTGATTACAACGACGGTGGCGCCATTCAAAGCGCACGATCTGATGAGTTGCGCAAAACCACTTTTCAGCCAAGGGCTAAAGACCGAGGGTGTTTCTTATTTATTAATTTAAAAGCAAAAGGATTGTAATATCTTATAAACGACATATAGTTTCAGTTATAATATGGATAAATTTGCCCTAAAATGAATATCGTTCGGTTAAATAGCATTAGGTATAAATATAATTGCACTTTTGTGATTAGCTCTCGGTCTGTAACCTGCAAAATAAATTGTCAAATACGCAACTTTTTTGGGGTGGCAGCACGGTCGCGATGGTCATGGCGCCGTTCAAATATCGTAGCGTTGATGTGTAATTAATTATAACAATTAAATTAGGTATCTGGTTAATTCGCTATATCGCTTTTAGGAAAATAATAATTCTAAAATACACAATTAACTACTGAAAAAACTGCCCTTGCCCCTGCCCCTGAGCTCTTTTGTAATAGTTACATTTCTATATCTAATATGTATATAATTCTATATCTAATATTAAATTGCCTACACAGGACATTACAAGCAGTTAAAAATAATGCAGAGATCGATCTATTATGAACTTCTCTGGCGTTATGGTTATCATTCATCTCATTCTTGATGAGAGAGGGAGGCTGCTGGTAGTAGATTAGGATGCACAGACGCAGTACTACCCGTGTAGCCTTACTGCACACATGTAACAGGAACAGCTACACGGGTAGAGCTATCTCAGATGACGTTTAGCTGGAAATATTACTGATATATATGATCAAGAGTCCATAATAGAAAATCGTCTATTATGGACTCTTGCTATGATATATATAACTGACGGTGAGGAGAGTAACGGTGACAAGCAACTAACTATATAGACGGTGCACCGTGCAGCCGAGACGGTCTGGAACAGTTCAGCAGTCGCGGAGACCGGTCGATCGATGCTAATTTTCGCGAAGATGTGCATGCAGCCGATGATAACGACGGCAAAATCGCCGACGACGACGCGGAATAACGGGCTACGACCAGAACCTGCCAGGATCAGGCGTACTGCCCGTCACAGGCTGACGAACTCGTTTTTTCAGAACGGTACTAGTATTTGAAAATCAATACACATAAAACAATCCACGAGCACGAATAATGAATTATGGGTGTAAAATAAAGTTATTTCATAATACTGTACCGAATACTGTACTACTACTACAAAATAGGAGAGGGTGAGATGGAGGAGAGACACGAAGGGAGAAAGAGATTGAGAACAAGGAAAAATGTGGGCATGGAAGCGGGTGGAGTGTGAAGAGAGAGAGAGAGAGAGAGGGCGGAAAGAAAGCAATAGAGAACAAGACATACTAAAATAACTAAATAATACTAATAACAAAGTAATTGGATAAATAGTCATATATTTTTTAACATGCAATAATTAACGTCTTACACCGAAGTCGAGAGTGTTAATAGATGCATTTTACATGCTTCGAAATAATTAAATATATAAATTACTGAAAAATGTGATCCCCAGCCACAGTAACCAACTCCCCAAAGCACAAAACACACATCAGCCAAACTTATCTATAACGGCCTATAGCTTTAACGGCGTTTAAAATCTGCACTTTGCTCGTTAGCACAACGAAAAGTAAATAACACATATGCGAGTAGGATATATGCGACACATATCGCCTTTTACGTCTTTTACACTGACTGCCCGCAGTTCAAATAAACTAGAATCATCACAACGTATCAATCGCAAGCGCATTCACTGATACAGAGAAATTCATCCAGAGAGACATGATACAAGATTGCGTGGCACAGCTTTGCTGTTGATCCTGAGCGCTGCGCGCGGATGAGACGCGCAGTTCCGCGGGATATGCGCACGCGACCGCGGGGATGTTCAAGTATGAAGCGCTGTCCGCAGTGGAGACGTGTGCCAAATTCGAGACCCGGCGCACGTCTCCACAGCGGTCAGCGGATGGTCTGTAGTTTTAGAAGATAACAATGAAGACTTTGTTCTAAATAAGAACTATCGGCGGCTAAAGAAGAGCAATATACAGACCTTTAAATTTCTTGACTATTCAGTCAAAGGGCTTGTTGGGGGTCAAGTGGAATTGTGTTTTTCGGAACCCCAAAGAAAATGTCTCCCTCTTATACATGCACCCCCTCCCTGATCAATCACGCATTCAGGCGTAAACAATAACAGAGATGAAATTGTGTTGAGTTTGTGGCTCTTGACGCACGTGCATTGACGTACAAGACTGTTGAAAGCACACGCACTTGGAACGTATTAATAAAAATAAATATTCACACAATTTTTCACAATGATCGACCGCCTGTGTGTAAAATAGGTGAACGTATGTGAAACATATACGATTAGTACTTACTTGTAACATATCCGTGATTAACTGACACCACTCAATTGGTAAAATATTCCATGCACCTTAAGAAATTCTGAGAAATTACGAGGTTATCATCGCAGAATTCCCGACACCGCCCATCCTGATATCACAAAGCTATATGTAAACAAACACGCGTGTTGCGAGGTGCCTGCCTCCGAAATCCATTTCGAGGCCCGCTAAGCCAAGCACAAAGCGCGCGGGCAAGACGTCACACACACAGCTACGTTCATTGGCTAAAACAATCGAGTAGCGCGGTTAGGGATTTTCGGAATTATTTAATTTAAAAAAAAACTTCAATGTTCAATGAATGACGCACTCGTTCAATTCCGAAAGCGGGTAAAAATGCCAAATTTTTCCACTTCGATGCGAAATACATCGGCCAGGCCTTTCATTATTTACGAAAAGCAAACAGTCTCGACAAACACCTACACGCAGTAACGGGGCACGTCGTTGACGCCCCATTCATGCCCATCAACGAAGAAGGCGGGGCTTATTCTGATTACGGAGATGCGGAAATGCAACAGAAGGTAGCAGCGCAGCTGCCTAAACAGCGTGTTATTTTCGTATTTGTGCCAAACTCTATCGTAGGAAACCGTTCTAGCCTAGCAGAATGCCCTAGTTCCTGAGATCGGCGATTTGGTGGTCCAATGGGTCCACACCTTTAAAAATATAAAAGACTGGTGCGGTGTCGGCTGTGATTGGAAGACACAAAGTGCAATCCTCGGCGCGCCTCGGCATCATGGCCGCATCACGTCTAGCTAAAATGACGGGGAGCCGCAATTCCCAATGTTTAAAACATACCCGCGCGCACGCTAAGGTAAAAACTCACTGCAGCGACAAACGACCAACCGTAACGTTTCACGTCAAAGTCGAAGATCTTATAACACGAAATTTCATCGAGCGCACAAGACGGTTTGTTCTAGAGCCGCTATTGCAATCCAAAGACAGCAGAGCAGCCCAATATCCGCTAAGAAGTTTTTTTTCACATGCCGATGAAACATTATTTACGGATATTGCGGGATTTTTATACAATGTCGCACGACTATGTCGCTAGAAATTAGAAACGATCCTAAATATTTTTGTCGTTATCGCGTGTGTGTGTGTGTAAGAGCTCAGGCGAAACATTCTCGTAATCGACAGAGAACTATCAGACGTATCAGAACGTATCAGACAACTAGATCGACACTGCGAATAGCAGCCGAGAAGGTTTCAGTGTCACACATTACTAAAGATTATTATTTCAGTAAGGAATTACGAAAAAAACGAATCTAGAATAAACAGTCGGATTTATTTCGCTAGGAATAACGATCTACCGCTATCAGCGGCTGTGCTGTGGACTAGGCCGTCACTGGACGTTGCTAATTACCATCTGTATTAAATAGCGTGCGTGCGTAGTTGAATCATGAATATGATATCTACTCCCAGCGTCTTTCGTAGCAAGCTGGCCCTAATGTGACTTCCAATCACCGAGAATAACCAATGGGTCGAAGAGGGTTGGGGCCATCAGTTTAGCCCCTCCCCACACTTAGTGACATCTAGCAAAACGAAATTTAAGCTAAATTAGCCAATCAAAGGTCGATAATCGTCGTTTATTTTAATGCGGTCGCTGCAATGCAACATTGCGAAAACAACAGTCAGAGACAGATGACCGATTGCGACAAAATGATTTGATGAAGTGAGTTAGTTGACGAAGCGATAGTTTCTAATTTTCCAAATGGCGTCAAGCGTTACGGTGGTTGTTGTCGTTGCAGTGTGTCCTGCTTGACCTTTACCCTTTCAATGTAAAACATCGGTATCGCGCTCGCCTATCACAACTGATCAAGTCATAGGTCTGGGAGTGTAACAGGGCGCGCTCACAACACCAGTTCCGAATTAATCGATTTCGGTATAATAATAACGCGCAGAAGGAAGAGCAGACGCACAAATCTTGGCTAGTCTGTCGCGCGCGCGCGCGCGTGTGTGGCTGCATCTCATGTGGCGGCAGGACGCCGAGGAAAAACTGAAAAACTCCGCTGCGTCGTGGCGCCACACGTCGATCGATACGCCCGCGTTATCCGTGTAGCACACGAATAGCACGACGCGTGAACCGCCAACCGCTGCGGCTCAGTATCAAACAACCGCGATGAAAACACGCGATGCGCACGCGCACGAACGAAATACGAAGTGCTTCGTCACGCACCGAGCTCTGTAGCAGAATTACCCACCTGTCAGGCATTTTGGACGTTTCAATAATAATATCAGGAGTGAATCATAATCGATCTATTATTATTCACTCCTGATAATATCAAGAGCTTATAATTCCTAAGGTATTATTAGCTCTTGATAATATGATGGTAAATAAATACACAAATTGTATTCACTATCAACGTCTCAATGTTTACTTACTCTCTATCTCCCAATAATTCTACGCAAAAGCCGTTACTCCTCCGCAACAAACTATCTCGCCGCACGCACGCCACTGAGCACAAACTCAAATAAAGACACACAGTTTTTGTTTATTTATCATCATTTCATTACTGATATGCTCGAGGTACCTGTGGAATTGCCGAGCATCTTTCCTTAATAAGAAATGTGAACTCACGAGAAGGCGGGAGCGGCCAGTGTTCCACCTCACCTTCACTGTTGATTTTCCGTAACCCGAACTTTCCCAATCATTCGCTGCTTCTGTTGAGTTCATCTGCCAGGCAGCGAAATCTACGTGGTCTTAAATGTGCGACTTTGCATCACCTTTGCGACAGCACTGTAGCGTCTATTGCGTCCACAAAAATCTCATACATTTTTTAAAGAAGTGCAACTGCACGAAATTTATCGTGAGTTATATTATAGTAGTATATACGTTATATTTCTTCTGAGTATTTTACAGAGAGGACTCGAGCCCTGTGAGGCCAAGCTTGCCACGGCAATTGAATTCTGTTGCATACAGTGTTCTACAGCCAACATGAATACAGTTCGTAGCTAGGCAGGACAAGGCTGACATCGGATAATGTTATAACCCGTATTAAGTTTACTATCACCATAATATGAAGAGTAGATAATAACACATATTATGTGTTATTATCTACTCTTGATAATATGAAGTACACTACAAAGCCGAGTGAATAGCCCACATGTACGGTGCTGTCACCTACTGGCGATGCATTTTTATAAATGTGCACCTGCTCAAGCAAGGTTATCATCCCACATAATATTATACACAATAAAATGCTCTACCTGACATGCCACTTTGTTCCAATTCCAATGTAATTTCATGACATGATCAACTTAAGCTGTGATATCTTACACCATCACCAATCTATTGACTAGTGAATTATTAGTTATCCGTAGTGACCATTACATACATAAAATATGTATGCGTATGCTGCCAGGCCATCAACTGACAAAGTTAGACACAGACTTGCAGAGTACGACTGAGGTGGGATTGTTAAAACACAGCTGGAAATTAAGGCAACGCCAGTATAGTGCATTTATCTTGTACGGAGTTCTATATAATAGCAGACGTTATGTGCTGCTAGATGGCAGCACTTTCTAAGATTGCGCGCGTTAGCGTTCGACAAGCTCTCTGTGTCCAGCTTGATACTTAGCCATGTTGTGCCTGTTACTTTCTCTCCTAATAAAGTTGGAGAATTGAATCGTTACCTTGGACTTCGCGTCTTGACTGATGTGTGTACTAGTCTGGGAAGTGTCCTCTTATGGCGCAATGCAATTAACGCATGTCGGAGGATATATGACATGTTGCAAATTAGCTTCAGCTTAATGTTAGACCAGACATGCGTTAAAGTCTTGGGGAGAACCCTGCAGTGTTACTGTAGGTTTATGAATTCAACATTCTCCACAGAGTTAGTACACAGTTTGGATGGATGATATATAGTATAAGCCAGATTGGAAAGTCCCGCTGCCATATTGAGGTCAAAGTGCAAGCGGTATAACATTGCCTCGGCGCGCCATTGAGAAGTACGCAAAAAATGTCAACAGTGGTGCGTTTTTACTTTCTGCATTAACACAAACATTGCACAATATCCCAAATTAGCACAATCATATTTATAAATGTTTCTATAAACAGAAAGGCACCTGTGAATTGAAGAATGATGTTATTGAAGAAAAATATAGATGAAAAACACAGAGAAAAGGGATTCACTTACCTGAGAAGCTTTTTACTTTGGAAGAAATCAGTTCAGTTTTAATTTTAACTTTTGTGCACAATCGCATCATCACCATCATTGCTATTAGCATTATGATGCTTTGCGCAAGTAGGGGCGATTCAAAATGCTTGCCAAACCTAAAACAAAATTTACAATCATGTTACAATGCGAGAAAAACCATTTTGTAACGTGTTTCTACATAAAATTTAGCAAAGCTTTTTTAAGGTTTACTTTAATTCTGTCATGGTAAATGAGTGCATGTTCTAATTCAGAGGGCTATTTAGTTGATGTTTTGCACATTAGATTACACTATTTCACCCATTAGATAAACATCTCTCCATGACAGTGTTTCTCAAACTGGAGTAGTGAGCAGGTTTTAATTCAGGGGGATCACAAGATATCTGTATTGAACTAAGATGTTATGAACTTTTCAAGGAGACTCCGATTGTTAACTTTTCTTCCAGTGCACAGGAGGTTTGCATGCAAATATTGCACAGCTGAAGTTCTGGAGTGTTAATATTGCATTTGAAGGCTAATATTTGGATTCAAAAATATATCAGTGGCATAGTGACATAGTGACAAAACAGAGAGAAAACTGCACATCCAAAACAAAATTTTGCACCTTAATTCTCCCATGCGAACGAAAAGGTTAGCAGCTTTGTAGTCTACATGCGAGGAATGCATGTGTTACGTGGTTTTTAGTATTACAGTTAACAAAAAACTTCAAAAACACACACAAAAACTTCAAAGCAGTAATTAAACTAGCTGTCAACAATTTTGAAGTAGACATTTGTTGCCTAAAATATGGGAAATTAGATTATGGACCATCAGTGATCACGCATCAACAGACATTTAAATTTCACTCAGATTAAAAAAAAGTTTTAATCTTACCAGAAGAGAATCCTGAGCGTATTAGCAATGAGCAAAGCAAGGCACACGTATGTGGAAAATCCATCTGCATTTTCCGTTCGCTTAATATCTCTATATTGGGGAATGTATGGAACAACTCCACCGAAGATCATGGCACCAGCAGCACCCCAAGTGATGATGTTTTTTAGTGTCATATCTGGCCACTCAAACTCCTTCAGGCTTTCTAAATCCATTTAGAGCTGTTGATTTCATTTAGTTTAATTCCTGCAAGAGTAAAAACATAATAAACTGATATAGCGTATACTTTGTGGATACTACTACTACTACTACTACTACTACTACTATTACTACTACTACTAGTAGTACTAGTACTAGAAGCTATATAGAGCCAGCTCGAGCTAGCAAGCAGATAGACAGGTCCGCGCTCGACAGTCAACAGTTCCACTCGCGTTACACTGACGTCGAGTCTAATACAAAGATAACGGCTGCGTCGGAACGTCTAGGTTTTTCATCTATATTTCTCTTCAATAACATCATACTTCAATTCACAGGTGCCTTTCTGTTTATAGAAACATTTATATATATGATTGTGCCAATTTGGGACATTGTGCAATGTTTGTGTTAATGCAGAAAGTAAAAACGCACAACTGTTGACATTGTTCGTGTGCTTCTCAATGGCGCGCCGAAGTCATGTTATACTGCTTGCACTTTGACCTCAATATGGCGGCGGGACTTTCCGATCTCACTTATTGTGCACATTGAGTAATACTGGTTGCCTGTTGCTTTCCACGCAATATACTCTAGCTACACACTTCAATGTATATTAAAAGCATACATGAATAGTATACAGAATGACATTGCAGTCTCTTATTGCAATGTGAGATGCAATTTGTAAATTTGTTAGCAGCGCCATCTTCAGGTGGAATTTACAAGTAATAAAAACTTCACCGAGCAATAATTTGGTTGGCACAGAAGTCAGAACAAAGAAATTATTCTTGCACCTAGGTTTGGCAGATATGGAGTACTAAAACAGACTTAGTGGTAATTCGGTAAGTCCACCCAGGAAAAGAAATTTAGTAAAATATATAATTTTTACATATTTATTTACATTTTCTAACAATATTATTATGCAGTATCGAGCTAAATAGTTGTAAATTAATGAGCAGAGGAAGGAATTTACTGGATTTTTGGAAGTAATTAACCAATTATAATGACTTAACTGAGCAATATTGCCAAATGTTGGCACAGGAATGAGAACACAACTATTTGGCATTACAGTTGCACCTAGGTTTGCCAGACGTGGGGGTTAAGGAGGATTTTATATCCATCCGAGGGAATAGATGGGGTGATACAGAACATGTCTATTATATATACATATATGGGTAGTTGTCTGGTATTTGTAAGATCACCTGACAAGTCTAGTTGCAGTCATTCCCAACATCACAGTATGGTGTTGTGATGTGACCAGTACAGACCAGGACTGCAACTATAGCTGTCGATGTGGCACGTTCCCCTTGTAAAGCCACACTTGGAACAAGATGGCAAGGTCTATGCTCACCTGCAATGGCAAACGCCACAGCATAACTTAATTAACTTCCCATCGCTTGAGAACAAAGAAATAAAATCAAAGCCAACACACATGGCCATCATGGCTGGTATAAATATACAAGTTGTACATGAAAAAATTGGGCTTGGCCCAGTCAAAGGGTGTGTGATTGAAGAACATGCATTACATTGATTTTTGATTACATTGAGCATCAGTTTTTTGTAATTTACACTTGGTCTGGTAAAAAATATATAGCCTAGTAATTTTTTTTATCTGTGTGATTATTGGTCTAGTGCAAATATTTATATTTTTTCTATGCCGATGACCGATGATGTTAGAAATTGGTGGTGACGCTGACTTTAAATCAAGACAGAAGTTGGAGCTGAACAAGAGTGGGAAAAATCTCAACACCTTACAATTTAACCACTTCCGTAATTGAAACAGCCTCTGAAAGAATCCACCACCATCGTAATCAAAACAGATTTGATAAAAACTTGTAAGTTTTGTAATATCTTGCCACTGCTAGCAATGAAAATCATCAGGTGTGATAAAACTCAACAGCTACTGTAATAAATTCACGTCATCACTTTTGAAATATGGATAAATCGATTTTGTAATAGATATTGGCGGGTTCTTACAAAAGCTGGCGTTTTTATCACCAAAGCGGTTCTCATATGCATACCTGCATCAGTCCACACACCCAAAACTGGACGGGCGCTTCCCTCAGGATAAAGTACCCTGTCTTAAAGGTGTCACCCATCATCCAACAGCCCACCATCTTCACACTGTAAAAATACATGGATGTATCATGGTCACTATACACACGTTCTCTGACAGCTCTGTAATGACAAAAAATGTCATGTGTAGTCAATCCTTACATCTTACACAGTTTTGGAGCGACAGAAATGTTATGTTAATTAGAACTTATATTTAACATTGTTCTGTAACCACAGATATGTCATGTCTAGTCAATCTTTACATTTTACACAGTTTTGTAGCGACAGAAATGTGGCATTGATTCTCGAGTTATCATCACACACAGCTCTGTGGTGACAGAAATTGAGCATTGCTTTGAGCTGACATCTGACCCAACTTTATAGCCAGAACAAATGGGACACAACACACAGGGGTGCAACAATAATTCGAACTGTAGATATATTGCTAAAGTAGACATCCGATATCAATAGATCGTTTGTGAACTTAGAATATGGATAAGGATTCCTTATATTAACTATTGTTAGTGCATCACATGATAAATCGTTGAAATTCTATTGGATAACGTCGCAGGTACTATTGCTTGCGCGACACATTGTTATTATAACGCATTGTGTTTGAATACAAATTGAAATTGTTCGTTTAGAAACTTTGTCTTATTCACTTCATATTTGCCGAGTAGATTGCAAAGTCATGTGATGCATTAAAAACATTAATGCCTGTTGTTGGGGGCACTATGAGAGAATAGTGCCCCCAACAACAGGCATTAATATATAAATAGTCTCAATAGTTATTATTCAGCTGATGTACATGATCCATGGTCATAGTCTGCTATCAAAAATGCCAAAATAAGTGCACTACTCACACAATCATAATGGCTTTATAATGTGACTCATCATTTCATGATTTTCCGTCCTTTAAGCTCCACACATGAATCTACAACTGTGTTGCATTAGTTTCATTACCATGCTGTACCAAACAAAGCACTCGCTGTTATGCCAGTTAGGCCGTTACGCTTATGCCAGCATGAAACCAAATTCTACAGTGGTTGTTGACTAAAAAAAAGGAGACGAGAAGTGCATTGTTCAAGAGCACAACAGCAGTGATCACAGTGGGACCTGAGCCTGAAACATCTCAGTTGAAATAAAGTGTGACATCCACTAAACCACTACTGCACCCTTTTACTCACCTCATTCAAATCTGGATCCAACCTCACCTCATCCCCATCTGGAATCCGACCTCACCTCATTCCCATCTGGAATCTGACCTCACCTCATTCCCATCTGGAATCTGGACCTCACCTCATTCCATCTGGAATCTGACCTCACCTCATTCCCATCTGGAATCCGACCTCACCTCATTCTCATCTAGAATCTGACCTCACCTCATCCCCATCTGGAATCTGACCTCACCTCATTCCATCTGGAATCGACCTCACCTCATCCCCATCTGGAATCTGACCTCACCTCATCCCATCTGAATCTGACCTCACCTCATTCCCATCTGGAATCGACCTCCACCTCATTCCCATCTAGAATCTGACCTCACCTCATTCCCATCTGGAATCGACGTCACCTCATTCCCATCTGGAATCCGACCTCACCTTATTCCCATCTGGATCCAACGCTCACCTCATTATTCCATCTGGAATCCAACCTCACCTCATTCCCATCTGGAATCTGAACCTCACCTCAATTCTTCATCTAGAATCCGACCTCACCTCATCCCCATCTGGAATCTGACCTCCCTCATTCCTCTCTGAATCGACCTCACCTCATTCCCATCTGGAATCCGACCTCACCTCATTCCATCTGAAATCCGAGCTCACCTCATTCCATCTGGAATCCGACCTCACCTCCATCCCATCTGGATCTGACCTCACCTCATTCCATCTGGAATCCGACCTCATCTCATTCCATCTGGAATCCGACCTCACCTCATCCCCATCTGGAATCCGACCTCACCTCATCCCCATCTGGAATCCGACCTCACCTTGAGCAACCCCATCTGAAATCTGACCTCACCTCATTCCCATCTGGAATCCGACCTCACCTCATTCCCATCTAGAATCTGAACCTCACCTCAATTCCCATCTGGAATCTGACCTCACCTCATTCCCATCCTGGATATCCGACCTCACCTCTTCTCATCTAGAATCCGACCTCACCCTCATCCCATCTGGAATCTGACCTCACTCTCATTCCCATCTGGAATCCGACCTCACCTCATTCACCATCTGGAATCTGACCTCACCTCATTCCCATCTGAAATCCGACCTCACCTCATTCCCATCTGGAATCCGACCTCACCTCATCCCCATCTGGAATCTGACCTCACCTCATTCCCATCTGGAATCCGCTCTCACCTCAGTTCTCATCTAGAATCTGACCTCACCTCATCCCCATCTGGAATCTGACCTCACCTCATTCCCATCTGGAATCCGACCTCACCTCATTCCCATCTGGAATCCGACCTCACCTCATTCTCATCTAGAATCCGACCTCACCTCATCCCCATCTGGAATCTGACCTCACCTCATTCCCATCTGGAATCCGACCTCACCTCATTCCCATCTGGAATCCAACTACCTCTCCATCTGGAATCTGACCTCACCTCATTCCCATCTGGAATCTGACCTCACCTCATTCCCATCTGGAATCCGACCTCACCTCATTCTCATCTAGAATCTGACCTTCACTCATCCCACTGGAATTACCTCACCTCATTCATCTGGAATCCGACCTCACCTCATTCCCATCTGGAAATCTCGACCTCAGCCTCATCCCATCTGAAATCCAACCTCACCTCATTCCCATCTGGGAATCGACCTCACCTCATTCCCATCTGGAATCTGACCTCACCTCATTCTCATCTAGAATCGACCTCACCTCATCCCCATCTGGAATCCGACCTCACCTCATTCCCATCTGAGATCCGACCTCACCTCATTCCATCTGGAATCCGACCTCACCTCATTCCCATCTAAATCCGACCTCACCTCATTCCCATCTGGAATCCGACCTCACCTCATCCCCATCTGGAATCATGACCTCACCTCATTCCCATCTGGAATCCGACCTCACCTCCATTCCCATTCTGGAATCCGACCTCACACCTCTGTCCCCATCTGGCAATCGACCTCACCTCATCCCATCTGGAATCCGACCTCACCTTGAGCAACCCCATCTGAAATCTGACCTCACGCTCCATTCCCATCTGAATCCGACCTCATCTCATTGCCATCTAGAAATCTGACCTCGACCTCATTCCCATCTGGAATCTGACCTCACCTCATTTCCATCTGGATCCGACCTCACCTCATTCTCATCTAGAATCCGATCCTCACACTCAGGGCCCCATCTGGAATCTGACCTCACCTATTCCCATCTGCGATCCGACCTCACCTCATTCCCATCTGGAATCCGACCTCACCTCATCCCCATCTGGAATCTGACCTCACCTCATTCCCATCTGAAATCCGACCTCACCTCATTCCCATCTGGAATCCGACCTCACCTCATCCCCATCTGGAATCTGACCTCACCTCATTCCCATCTGGAATCCGACCTCACCTCATTCTCATCTAGAATCCGACCTCACCTCATCCCATCTTGGAATCTGACCTCACCTCATTCCCATCTGGAATCCGACCTCACCTCATTGCCATCTGGATCCGACCGTCACCTCTTCTCATCTAGAATCGACCTCCCTCATCCCCATCTGGAATCTGACCTCTACCTCATTCCCATCTGGAATCCGACCTCACCTCATTCCATCTGGTACTCCAACATCAACCTCATCCCCATCTGGAATCGTGACCTCACCTCATTCCCAATCTGGAATCCGACCTCACCATCATTCTACTGGAATCTGAACTCTCACCTCATCCCCATCTGGAATCTGACCTCACCTCATTCCCATCTGATCCGACCTCACCTCATTCCCATCTGGAATCGACCCTCACCTCATGCCCCATCTGAATCTGACCTCACCTCATTCCCATCTGGAATCCGGACCTCACCTCATTCTCCATCTAGAATCCGACCTCACCTCATTCCATCTGGAATCTGACCTCCATCTCATTCCCATCTGGAATCCGACCTCACCTCATTCCCATCTGAGAATCGACCTCAATCATTCTCATCTAGAATCACGGACCTCACCTCATCCCCATCTGGAATCTGACCTCACTCATTCCCATCTGGAATCTCGACCTCACCTCATTCCCATCTGCGAATCCGACCTCACCTCATCCCCCATCTGGAATCTGACCTCACCTACTATTCCCATCTGAAATCCGACCTCACCTCATTCCTTCATGGGGAATCGACCTCACCTCATCCCCATCTAGGAATCTGACCTCACCTCATTCCCATCTGGAATCATGACCTCACCTATTTCCCATCTGGAATCCGACCTCAGCCGTCTCCTCCATCTTGGAATCTGACCTCACCTCATTCCCATCTGGAATCCGACCATCACCTCATTTCCCATCTGGAATCTCAACCGTCAACCCATCATCCCCATCTGGAATCTGACCTCAACCTCTTTCCATCTGGAATCCGACCTCACCTCATTCCCATCTGGAATCCGACCTCACCTCATCCCCCATCTGGAATCTGACCTCACCTCATTCCCATCTGAATCCGACCTCACCTCATTCCCATCTGGAATCCGACCTCACCTCATCCCCATCTGGAATCTGACCTCACCTCATTCCCATCTGGAATCTGACCTCACCTCATTCCCATCTGGTCGACCTCACCTCATCCCATCTGGAATGACCTTCACCTCATTCCATCTGGATCGACCTCACCTCGATTCCCATCTGGATCGACCTCACATTCATTCACATCTGAGATCGACCTCACCTCATCCCCTATCGCTTGGAATCGACACCTCACCTCATTCCCATCTGGAATCCGACCTCACCTCATTCCCATCTGGAATCCGACCTCACCTCATTCCCATCTGGAATCCGACCTCACCTCATTCCCATCTGGAATCTGACCTCACCTCATTCCCATCTAGAATCTGACCTCACCTCATTCCCATCTGGAATCCGACCTCACCTCATTCCCATCTGGAATCCGACCTCACCTCATTCCCATCTGGAATCTGACCTCACCTCATCCCCATCGTAGATCGATTCTGAAAGTTGCGGTAGAACTGTGGTGTGCCGAGCATGGCCTCGGTGAAGACGGCGAGAAAGCCGACCACCTCAATGTAGATGTCCGACTCCAGCAGCAGGAACGTGAGGCAGAAGCCGACGACGAAGAAAGCCGCCATGAACTCAACATAGCTAGAGAAGTACGTCCACTTCCAGAAGTACTGCCGGTCGAAATCTGCCATGTAGGAAACATTGTCGGTTTAAAAAAAAAACATCACCATACTCTTTTGTTTTCAATAATTAATATGCACATTTTTAATGTATGGAAAATAATATTGCATGCAAAATATAAAATGTAATAACATTTTTAATATATAAAAAACGTAGAGTTTTGTATAGTATCAGTGTTTTTTAAAGGCAATTATACTGGCAAATTGTAACCCGTTCCCTATGTGTTGTTACCAGCTTTTACACATTCAGTGGCACAGGCTATCACAATTTTGTTATCTTTACAGTTTCATCTTGCCATTTTAGTGTTTCAGCAAATAATTTTAATTGAACGTATGAGTTTTTATTCAACAGAGGCAACTCAAATGGACAGGATATCTTATATGTGCATGTGACTGTGAGCGGCATCGTCTATTGCACTAATGAATCATGCACAGTACTCAGACTCATACATGTGGCACATGCCTACATGCAGGCATGTGCAGCCGAATCAGTGGAAGAACAAAAAAGCTTTCGCTCAGTGACAGAGATTCTTGATTCTACCCGAGTGGATGATTCTGTGAGAGTCACACATGAAACTCTTTTATAAGTTTGAAGTAGAAGTGATACCATCTCATGTATGCTGTAAGCATGCATTCTGCATACTAAGCTTGTGTGTTGTCATGCAAATATGTATTTCATGTGTGCAAGCACTGCATATTCACACCCTAAATACCAGTAGTATACTGATACTATTTGCATCATTATCTCTTACCACGAAAGTGGCGTTCTGTGATAGTATGTGTACCCTGAATTGTTGTTCTGTCATTGTCTCTATCTGAGAAAAAAGATGAGTTTAACTATAGAAGTCCAGTAAGAAGTACATCCACTTTCGGAAATAAAGTGAACAGAAGAGTCAGAAGTATAGAGTAGAGAACAGAGAACAGAGAACAGAATAGTATTATCAGGAGTGTATAATATATATATCTCTATATTATACACTCCTGGTATTATAGATAGGTAGTCTTATAGATGTTATATACACACACACACACAGCAAATGGTACACATACATGCACACGTAAATGTAGTGTGTATAGAAAAATATGAATAGACAATAGAGTAGACCATTAACCTGTGGAAAGTGGGCGAAAGATGGATTTAGTGAAAGGAATAGTGAAAGAGAGATATAGAAAATAGAGGAGATACAAAGAAAGAGAGGAGGGAGAGAGAGAAAAAGAAAGAGAGGAGGGAGAGAGAGAAAAAGAAAGAGAGAGAGAGAGAGAGAGAGAGAGGGAGAGAGAGAGAGAGAGAGAGAGCAGAGAGACGAAGAGAGAGGAGCCAGAGAGAGAGAGCGAACACAGAGAAAATGAATTCACTACGAGAAGTTTTTACTTTGGAAGAAATCAGCTTCACTTTTATATTTTAAAGCTTTTGATTGCACAAGCATCATCACATCATTGCTTTAGCTTATGATGCTATTGCGCAAGTAGGGCGATTCAATGAATGTTGCCAAACCTAAAATCAAAATTTACAATCATGTGTACAATGCCGATAAAGAACCCATTTATGTAACGTGTTTCTACAGAAAATTTAGCAGAGCTTGTTTTAAGGTTTACTTAAGTCTGTCATGGTAAATAGCTGCATGTTCTATTCAGAGGGCCTATTTAGTTGATTTTGCACATAGATTACACTATTTCACCCATTAGATAAACATTCTCTCCATGGACATGTGTTTCTCAACTGGAGTAGTGAGCAGCGTTTTAATTTCAGGGGATCACACAGATATCTGTATTGAACTATAGATTTATGAACTTTTCAAGGAGACTCCGCATGTTTAACTTTCTTCAACAGTGCCCACAGGAACGTTCATGCAAATATTGCACAGCCTGAAGTTCTGGAGTGTTAAATTGCATGTGAAGGCTAATATTTAGATCAAAAAGTATATCAGTGCATAGTGACATCAGTGACAAACAGAGAGAAACTGCCCACATCCAAAACAAAATTTTGCAGCCGCTAATTCTCTCCATGCGAACGATAAACGTTAGCAGCTTTGTAGTCACAATCGAGGAATGTTATGCATGCTGTTACGTGTTTTAGTATTACAGTTAAAAAAAAATCTTCAAAAACCACACAAAAACTTCAAGCAGTAATTTAAAACTAGCTGTCAACAATTTGGAAGTAGACATTTGGTTGCCTAAAAATTATGGAAATTTAGATTAGCTGACCATTTCAGTGATCACGCAGTCAACAGACATTTAAAATTTCACTCGATTATATGTTAAAAAAAGTTTTAACTTACCAGAAGAGAATCCTGAGCGTATTAGCATGCAGCAAAGCAAGGCCACACGTATGTGGAAATCGCATCTGCAGTTTCCGTTCGCTTAATATTCTATATTGGGGAATGTATGGAACAACTAGCGAAGATCATTGCACCATCAGCATCCAAGTGATGTGCTTTTTTAGTGTCATCATGCCACTCAAACTCCTTCAGGCTTCGAAATCATTTAGAGCTGGTATGATTTCATTTAGCTTTAAATTCCTGCAAGAGTAACAACATATATAAAATCTGATATAGCGTATACTTTGTGGATACAACAGCCAATAAATCTTCAGCTATTATAATGATATATATGTAATATATATATTATATATATATATTATATAATATATATTATATATAGTACAGCGCGTTCTCCCACCGTTGGCAAACGGGCGCCGCGCCGCCCCGCTTTGGAAAATCTCCCCCCCTTTGAATCGTTGCGCCCCGTTTAGAAAATTACCTCCGCCCCGTTTGGAAATTCCACACGAATAAGAACAGTTTTGACCAGCGACCGAATCGATCCTCAAGAATTGGCCCCTAAGACACAGTGACATCTGACCATGCACGTCAGAACAGAACAGAGTTAACCTGACAATGCAGCAGTTAACTGTGAGTCTGGGTGACTACTGTACACCGACTCGCGCTACTCTCCTATATATACAAAACCCCAAACACCGTCGATGCGCTGTGTCCGAATCTACCAATATTAGGCCGTCCGGTAAAAAATTTACACGCCCCGAACCCCCTAGTTCCCCCCCCCCCCTTCCCCTCCCCCCTACTCCCTCCCCCGTTGAATTTCATCCTGAGGAGAGACGCCTGATTGCCTATATTCTATATGTATACGTATGCCAGTATATTTAAAAACTGACGTTTGTCATCTCTGTCAGTTTCCTTATAATTTGAGATATAACATTGTAACCTTTATAATAAGTATTCTATAAAGTCTAATAGATCAAAATTGACAGATCAACACAACAGGCAGTATTTATGATGGCTTAGACATCGATCTGCTACTTAGTACTTTTCAACAATGCATCTCCAGTAGAGTCAGATCTGAAATCGGTGGGCCTGTACAGTGTACTGTAGGTCTATGTAGCCGTGTGTAGCTTAGGACTTAGAGCCCGACGAAGGCCTGTCGACTGGCATTGTCTATACAATACAGTATAGTCTCATGATATTATGATCACATAGTCTAACCCTAGCAAGACCGTTTCTTGGAGCTAGTAGTAGTAACTCAGTATCAGCAGTAGCTCTAAGAAACGGTCTTTGCTAGGGTTATGAAGACCGTTTTCAAAATTCTTGCCGCATAAAGAATACTTGTAGTTTATGGCTCGGTATCCCAAACATCGCAACAGCTACCGTAATAATATTAATAGCTCAAACAATCTAATAAACTCATGTCTTGTTCGCAGTACTGGGCGTACTTATTTATCGATGTTATGCATTATTTTGAGATGAATTGACATGAATAACAACCAGACGCCGCCATGTCGCCATGTTCGGCGACTAAATGCAATGGACCTGGATTTTTCAAGAATGGTAGGCTAAACACCAGCCAGTACATGATTCTTCGTAATGATACTTATTAATTGTTGTCAGATATGTCTCCATGGTTTCAATGTTTTTAATATTACAAGGGTTCTCCTAGCGTTGCCGCAAAGGCGCGGCGGCCCCGTTTGGGTAAAACTCATCCCCACTCTTTTCGACAATCGTTGCGGCGTGTTAAATTCCTCCGACCGATTAAATTCCACAATAAAAAGTTGCCACGCGCCGCGAAATCGATCGTCAAGAATTCCAATATTCGACCAGGAGCACCGCCGGGCGAGATGTTATTTTTACGTGCCACGCCATGCACGCAGCACGCATGCAAATTACAAGTTAACCTGTCCCACACCCAAGCATACAGCTACACCGACTCGCTATCTTTAGTATACAAGTAACGCCAAATACCCTATACTGGTGTCGGTGCGATTTCACGCATTATTAGTGGTACAGGTTAGACAAAACCACCCACGCCCCCGGACTCTCCTAGTTCCCTCCCCCTTCCCCTCCCCTCCCCCTGTTGGAATTTCACATCCTCGTGGGCGAACCCTGATTATTATATATATACGAGTATATGATGTTATTTTGCCCGAGTCGCCAACCCGATGTTGCAACGCTATGGTAGTTATGTTACTGTTGTCGAGGTTTCCACCTCCGATCGGAACGGCTAGAATGCCAGTGAAACATGCCGGTGGCGGTTAAAGTATAATTTTAGGTTCGGCTCATGATATTTACACTGTTGCACAGCAACGGCGGAGTAGTTTAGTTTGTAATAAAAACGCTGATACTATAAGCTGTAATGTTTATACATTACTTGATCACAAGAACAGGCAGAAATGCTTAGATTGATTTTCTTATTTGGAGGATATACGACAGTGTTCGGCAGTTTTCGCAACCGGTACAAGAGTTAATCCATTGGATGGACGTCAGGCTGCTGTTATGCGTTAGCACACCAGCACTGGTCGGGCAGACAGCTAGTAACTAACTGTAATGTCTTAATGCATTCTTAGTCCTATGTCCCAGGGTACTGCCGGAACGTACTGAGTACGCGGTGCGGTACTACCGAACCTCCCTGGTAACTATTGATAAATAGATATGGTTTAAGGTTAGGGCTTCACCGGAGTAGCGTAGTGCGACTCCCTAGACTCGTTGAGTGGAGTAGGCGAGGTCACGATCCGGCTATTAGATAGTGCCAGGCGTACGCGTTCCGGTAGGTATGACCGGCCCAGTACACCAGTGTGACGTTCCGGCCAGTGCCCTGGGGGACATGGACTCTCTCAGCTCTTGAATGAGCAGCTATGATACAGCTTACACGGACTTGATAATTATGACAATGGAGAAGACTCTGACCCAAAAACATTGTTCGTAGAAGTGAACCCCAGCCGGCCACAGGCACTACTCGGAACGCTTTAACCTTTCCATTCAAAGAACCAAAATATAACTGCGTAAATTAAACCCACAAAAATCTTAATGTCTTCCTAATCAACTCTATCTCGCCCTAATAAATATAAAGGCTCGATGTATTAACAAATGGCCGCCGGTTCACAATGCCCACATCGCGTCGCAAAACACAGATACGCAACGCAAGCTGCCCGCACTGTCCTCGTGCAGCGAAAGCAACACGAATAAGAAGAATATGATTAAGTCTCCTTATTCAAATTTCATGTTGGTCCTGTGGGCACGCAGGAACAGGCGCCGAGGCGTGCCAGGTGTACTTGCTGGTGCTATTCTCCGCACACCGCATGAGCATCCTGACCCCGCGCAGTTTACACGGTGACGTTCATAGACCGCGAAATAGTGCGGCGGGACGACTAACACACTTACAGGACTTAGTGAGAACTACATTAGAGACCATCTCGTTAGAGCAAACATTAAGTACTCGGTAGCGCCGGCCTTAACGCCTTGACAGCTGTGTGGTGACTAGTCAGATACACCGCCTGACACATGCACTCCTTGAAAAAAGTCTCTTATGCTGCTAGACAAACTACGAACAATTACGGTATAAGTCCACATTAAAATGATCATCTAAGCATTTCTGCTCTTTTGTTCCAAATATTAACACTTCCCGTTTATAGTATTCCAGCCGTTGGTTAATTAGCAACTATACCTCAGTGTGACGGCAAACCACCGGTGTCAATTATCCCAGAGCCAAACCGAACATTTCAACGCAACCGCCATACCCGCCCATGTTTCGCAATGCGCACCTTGATTTTCAGAACGGCCACGCGGAAAAAACCCGAAACAGACCATAACGCCGCATACCATACGCTTGCTACTTGCGTTGGCGCAACGCGAAAGAGCGTTCATTATCCTCGTATATACTATAAATATTAGAACATGAAAACCAGATTCGTCAATCTACAACAATTGTAATAATTTATCATGTGGCGAAAGATATGTATGCGTCTGTTTTGGCCTAGCCACTGTCTGAATAATTCAGGTCATGCCGTTCCTATAGTTGCCAATGAAACATGGTCAGACAATGGGCGGCAGCTGTCTGGTTGTTCTTCGATGCCACATTAATCTCACGAACACACACAGCATACACTTCAAATAACACCTACACGTAGCCGCCACGCTAGACACGACCAGGTTACCCGAGCATGCAAGCCCAGCCGAGCGCGTTTATCACAGCATTACGATTTTGCAAGCATATCCACATCCCGTGACGCTAGCCCTGTTCCGATGGCGTTGCGAATCCGAGTCCAACTACAAGGAAAGAGGTCGCGTGGGCAAGAATTCTGCAAACGGGCTAGTAC
>NW_014578183.1:0-3649 GCF_000485595.1 Priapulus caudatus
ACCCAACATGGCGGCCTTCTTTGTTGATGTTTCAACAATCGGTAAGCAAACCCAAAACAAAACAGGACACAAGGACAGAACAATTAGACAATTACAAACATTTAATTTCTCCCCATCTCCCGGTTCCCAGGGGGCTACCCCCCCCCCACCGCTCTGGAAACCCAAGGGCCTAGTGCCACCGCTAGACTCCTCCCACTTCAAGATCAACCGTCAGGTCGATCCCGAAGGCTTTTCCAGCGGTGCACCAGCGCCCTGAACGACCGCAGCTACCTTACTGCTGGGGTGGCCCATCCCCCGGACGCCACAAGGACAGGACGGACTTCGTCCTCCTCCCGAGCTCTGCCAGAGCTGCACACTCTATCTGGCGTGCGAGGCGCTGGTGGGCGCAACTCCAGGCAACGGCCTGGTGCAGCTGTACAACCCTCATCTGGTGCACGAGCTCTGGTGGTGGTGCGCCGTCCGCACCACTGAGCGCCGGACAGTCCCAGTCCTCGAGCTCCTCCTGTAGTGGCCCTAGGGGTGACCACACTGGACTTTCCCACGCACTGTGGTTAGCACGTGGAATTTATTTGTGTCGGGATCATTTTTCGCTCCTACCGCGAAGGTAGGACGGTGATGCAGTAGCAGGAAAACCCAGAGTGAAATGAACGCAAGTCTTTAGATAGTATTTATACAACTGATGGATTTATTCATCATATACGGATAACATGAATAACACAACGCTCACTGCACGTATCTCGAATATAGCGTATAGATATATATATAATATATATTGCTCGGGCCACGTTTACGTTATTGGCGTTAGGTGATTACACGTTTACTTCTCTTAGCTATTCTACAGGTTAATATTGTAGCCGTCTCTGTCTCTCCCAGTCGTGCGCTTCGCGGCTCGGCGCGAGTTCGTGGGTTGGCAGTGTGTCTCTCTGTCGTGTGTAGGCTATAGCTTCCTTAGTATAAGATATACCTTCTCGGGCGTCGTCTTGCTTGTGCGAGGTTCTCCCTCCGTCGGTGTGTGTGCGCTCTGGCTCGAGCGTGATCGTTCGTTCGTTCGTTCGTTCGTTCGTTCGTTCGTTCGTTCGTTCGTTCGTTCGTTCGCTCGTTCGTTCGTTCGTTCGTTCGTTCGCTCGTTCGTTCGTTCGTTTGCTCCTTCGTTTGTTTGTTCGTTCGTTCGTGGCCGTCCGAAGACTGACTCGTTGACTCGTGCGTTCGTGGCCGTCCGAAGACCGACTGATTTTACTATTGGATTTTGGCTGCTTATATAGGAGCCCGCGGTGACGTAAGATCTAGGCGGCGCCTCCTTGTCCCGTGCCTCGGGTGCCTGGCCGTTGTCCCCCATCGCTTAACACGGGTACAGGTGATGCAACCCTCTTAGTCTAGTATACACACGAGCGTCGTACCCCCTTGTCTGCCACGTGCCTGGCTAGCGCCACCCTCTCGCCCGGCGCGTGTACGTGAGGGTGCAACTCCCTGACCTCCCACATCGGCTGGCGCCACCCTCTCGCAGGAAAACTTTCCACCTCTGTTGCGGTGGTTGGTCTCTGGTTGTATGACGTCATCCCCCCCTGAAATCTCCACACTCCTCCGGCAGGTTCGCCCACATGTCGCAGAAATGCCAGAACACGGCCCGGTCGCTGTTGGGAAAGTGCTCAGAGAGCACCGGCTCTGCGACCAGGGCAGCCACCGGCGATCCAGCTGCTTCCGGTGACTCGGACGTCGACGCGGACAACTCCGCGGGCGCCCGAGCCAACGGAGGGGCCGGTCTTGCTGCAGTCGACGCTTGTCTCGCCGTTGCTGCCACCCGTCTCGCCGCATGCTTTGCCCCCGTCAACGCCACGCGCTTTGTCGCTGCTGCTGCCGATGCCGCATGATCCATCCGAGTCGACGGTGCGCGCTTTCCTGCAGCCGACGTCGCGCGCTCCGTGGCAGTTGACGTTGTGCACTTCGTGATGGTCGACGTTGTGCACCCCATGGCAGGCAGCGCTACACCAGCAGCATGCACTTTTGCCTTCCGCGGCGCAGCGCTGGGCGCCCCCCGCTTCAAGGAGGCCCGGGGTGGAGTGCCAGCCACCACCTGGGCGTAGGCTCTGGCCATCCCTACGCGCCAGGCACAGAATGGCTCGGCCGGCCGCTGGTGACGCCGGCGCCACCTTCTGGGCGCTCGGCCCCAGCGTCGTCCTCTCCCGGAGGTAGCCATTCGCACACTCCTTGTACTCGGGGGTACGGGTGTGTCACTCCGGCCACCTCCCGTCGGTGCCCATCCGGTAGACCCAACCTAGACAATGGTCCGCCGCCAGGTGGTGTGACAGGCGGTAGAGCACCGCGCCTGGGTAGGCATTGTCACACCCCTGGACCGGGCACTGCGCGACCAAGCACTCCCGCCGATGATGCTCGGCGTGGTGGTCGACCACCTGCTAGGTCGGCACTCCGCACCGGACACACCAGTGTCATGCCTCGTTCCGCAGGGAGGTCACTGGTTTGCGACGACCTTCGAAACGGGCGTACAGCGGGCCCGCCCCTTCAGGATTTGCACCCTGGTGGGGGAGCGCCTCTGCACGTGCGGCGGCGCCTCTCTCGCCGGAGCACGGGGGGAGGGGTTGTGAATCCTTCCACACACGCGCCCGCTTTCCGCACCTTCCTGCCCCCCCCCATCCACCGGGGCATGCCCGACTCCCTCTTGCCGGGGACCAGAGTGGGGTGGCTCCCGCAGGCCGTCCCGAACCCCTGGTGCAGGGCACTACTCTTTCACGATGGGAGTCGCACTCCCCGGACGAGTGGTCTCGACGACCGCGGAGCGCTCTCTCCAGGAGCTCGACCTGACCCCTGCCACTGGGGTCGCTCTTGCTGCCGGAAGGGACAACAGCAGCTCGTCCGCGTATGACATCTCCTCCCATCCATCGCCGAGCTCCATGGGCTCCTCGCCGAGCAGCTCCCTCTCCCTAGCCTCCTCCTCGGCCTCCGGCGCAGCTTCTCTCGCCGGCTGCGTCGTCTCCTTCTCCTCCGGCGCAGCTTTTCCCTCTGGCTGCGTCGTCTCCTTCTCTTCCGGCACAGCTTCTCCCTCCGGCTGCGTCGTCTCCTTTCCTTCCGGCGCAGCCCCTACTTCCGGCTGCGTCGTCTTTTTATCCTCTGGCGCAGCTCCTACCTCCGGCTGCGTCATCTCTTTCTCCTCCGGCGCAGCTTTCACCTCCGGCTGCGTCGTCTCCTCCCCCTCCATCTGCTCGCCAGATGAGGCTGGCGACATGCCCGCACCGGACATATCGTCCCACGGTAACCACTGAAACAAACCATGGAGAAGATACACCATTAGTCATCTCACCGCTCCCGTCCGCGCAAACGCGAGATTGTTATGCTTACCAGTCACCAGCCCTCACCGTCATCTCACGCGTGCATGGTGAGTCACAAGACCACAGTGCTTGGTGCAACTCACCTTGCTCCTCCTCACCTACTAGCCTCCCCCAGGAATCGCGGTGGTCGAATCCGTCATCTGCCGTACTCATTATCATCCCCCTGAAACGAGTAACTCACACCATATGACGCACACACTTATGGTGAACAAACCGTCCTGGCCTTCCCTTACCAGCCTGTAATACGTCGGAGTTTTCAAACCACACCCTCGACCATCACGTGATGCGGATTCCAGAGTTATCAAGGA
>NW_014578183.1:4859-12517 GCF_000485595.1 Priapulus caudatus
ACTATGACGAGCCCTGAAACACTCGGTCTGACAATAACCCAGAGAATAATCTACCGAGGACAGTCGTGACACACACGACATCCAGGGTTACCTTACCGCATCAAGAATTAACATGGCACGATAACATTATCCGAGAACTACAGACTGCATGGAATCGTTACCAACCATGGCAAGAGAATAGACTGCCGCTACACGAATTAGTTACCATTTTATGGTGCTCCCCACGAACCAACAGTCACCCCTCGGTCTGACAACCTCTTACTACGGGGACGCATAACCGTAGTGACACGGAGCTTTCACTAATCTCTTACCCGATGCACGAGGCACTGGGTTAGAGAACAGAAAACCACCCAAACGGTCCCTCGCTTGCCCGGCTACCAGTGGCTCAACATGAACATCCCCAGAACCAATCTGTAGGACAACCACCTGCCCCACCTTCACTGCTGGTGTCTTGAGGCTAGAACGAAAAAATCCTGAGCCATCAACCCCGTCCGACCCTGTGTCATCCCTCACCTGGAAATCCGCGCCGCGTGGATCATATGCATATTGACCCGCCACGTCCCCCGGACCACCAGACCCATCAACCACCTCTGCGTCTACACCCTCAGCCCCATCTCCCAACCAGGAGACTGGCGCACTCACAACCTCGTAGACTTTCAGATTATCTACGGCCACCGCCTTAACCCCACTATTAGGGGAAGCCTGAATCCACCGAACGTTACCCTTCCCACGCAACACCAAGAAAGGGCCCCGCCACGAAAGTCCCAACTTAACATCGCCAGGAGGGTAGAAATACCACACCCATTCCCCGGGAGCCAACGTAGAAGTACAAACTTTACGGTCATGACCCCTCTTCTGACGCTCTGCCGCCCGACCTAGCTGCGCTCGCGCATAGACATGCGCCTCTCGAGTCGCACGCTTGACCCACTCCACAAATTCTACAGGGCAAATCTCATCAGCCGAACCTGGAGGAGGATCGAACATAAAATCGACGGGCATCCCCACCTCCCGACCAAACATCATAAGGTTAGGGCTTACCCTGATACTCTCCTGCGTCGTACCCCGGTACGCCGCCATTACATACGGCAGAAGCGTATGCCAATCATCTCGCCGCTCATTTACAACCTTACTCAACATATCCTGCAGAGTACGATTAAACCTCTCAACCAAACCATCTGACTGAGGTTGATACGGCGTTGTACGAATCTTCTCTATGCCCAACAACGAACACACCCCGGCAAAGAGATTCGACTCAAAATTTCTACCTTGATCAGAGTGCAGCTGCCCCGGCACTCCAAACCAAAAACAAATCTCGGTCACCAGACAATCAGCCGTCGTCTGGGCCGTCAAATCCGGCAAAGCAAATGCCTCCGTCCACTTAGTGAAATAATCGCAAGCTACTAGGATATATTTCATACCATTTGACGTCTCAGGAAGTGGACCCATAAAGTCAACGGCCACTCTCTCCCACGGTGCCGCTGCGATCTGCTGACGGAGAGGAACATTCCTACGATGCCCCGGCTTCCTCCTGCTACACAAATCACACCTACGAAGCCACCTCGTAACATTCTGCCGAATGCTAGGCCACGTGAATCGCTGACGAATCTGGGCCAAACTCTTCGCGATGCCAAGGTGCCCCACTACCCGACCGCCATGCATAATCTCGAATAACTTCCAATGCATAACGAACGGGACAACCATACGCAAGGCCGAACTGCTCGGCTGACAGTCTAAAACTTGTCTAAGGTATAGAACCCCCTCATGTACCTCAAGATCGTCCCAGAGTGCCCAATACGCTTTGCTCTCTGTGGACGAAGATGACAAATCCGCGACAGCTGGATGAACCTGCCCGTTGCCACCCTCTTTAAAACAGCAGAAATGGCCGCATCCGCTAGCTGCCACTCGCGAATCTGCTGAGTAGACCACCGTGACAAAACATCATCTAACTCCGCTTCCGACTTATCCGACAAATCAGTAAGATCATGCTCTCCCACTAAGTAATCAGGCCTCACTACCCCCGACCCCAGGGATACCCCATCTACCGATGGATTGACAACCGGGCTTGTATCAACTGCCCGCCCCAAGACCACTGATGGGGAATTGCGACAGACCTTACCACCCACTGGGCACACCCTAGGAAGACAACAATCGGGGCAATCATCCCTCTTACACTTCCTACACCCAGGCTGACGTGACAAGCCATCCGCATTGCCATGTAGCTTACCCGCACGGTGCTCGATCCTCATATCGAACGTGTCCAGGAAAGCAATCCACCTCGCCACTATCCCATCAGGCTCCTTGAAATTCAACAACCAGGTCAAGGAAACATGATCGGTCCTGCACAAAAATGGCTGACCATACAGATAATGTCAGAATTGCTTCACGAAAGTTACAACAGCAAGTAACTCCCGATTAGTCGTACAATATCGTCTCTGAGCCACAGAGAAGCCCTTACTTACATGAAGCATTTCCCTCTCTATTTTTTTTTTTTTTTTTTTTTTTTTTTTTTTTTTTTTTTATTTTTTTTTTTTTTTTTTTTTTTTTTTTTGGGTCAGATTTTTTTTTTTTTGTTGGCGGTTTTTGTTTTTTTTTTTTTTTTTTTTTTTTTTTTTTTTTTTTTTTTTTTTATTTTTTTTTTTTTTTTTTTTTTGTGTTTTTTTTGTTTTTTTTTTTTTTTGTTTTTTTTACCCCACTCTTTATTCTGCAACAGGAAGCCACCCTACGTCGACACTCGGCTCAGTATCTAAGATAAACTCACCCCGCACGCAGGAATATGCACACCGGCGCGACGATTGAGCAATAACTTCAAATTTACTGAAGCGCTTGCACAATGACCACCCCACTGTGAGAGAAGAGTACGCTTCTTCTTTGTCAGCCTGCACTAAGAGGATGCGCCAGGGACTGCAAACCAGGGTAAATTTGCCTAATAGTAATTTAGACAAAACCTATGGAAGCTCCGTCATCGACAACGCTGCCAGGCCGACCCAAGACATGGACCGCCTCAAGCTTCACACGGGTACACAAGATCTTGGGGCAGGACCAGTTGTAACGGTTCGCGTCTCCCAGGTTGCACCGATGGCGCCACCGGTCGATATAGTGAACTACACAAACCTTAGGTAATTTCACTCACTGTTATGTGCACCGGAGGCGTTCATTGAACTGGCATGTAATCGTCAGCCAACTGGATCCAGCTAGCCACGTCGATGCGGTGTTCGGGTGACTATGAACGGCAGGGCGGGCAAAAGGGCTACGAGTACAGTTTATAGGAGCCTAGGCGGCCTCCCCTCCCGCTGCAGCTGCGCACGGGATAGACTAACTCCGCCGCTCATTCAGGTAGACTCGAAATACGTACTACATATAGGTACAGATGTATTAGTATAGCCCCACAACACTCCTATTACACCTAGTCCGCAAATGCAGACGTTATAACTCCGCTTTGCTAATCTGAGGGTGCGGGTTTATCCCCATTTTTACCCCATTACTGGGGTCTGCGTCGGCTCGGACCTCTACGGTCTCTCGGGCTTTACACGTACAGTACTGTCAGTAGCACTTATGTCGGCTATCTAGTTCAAACTCGGTGTTTTTGCTTATTTATTACTTTACTTATTATCATTTATTTTGTTACTGTTAGGGCACAAGTTTAGGATATAATACATACAAATGAAATGATTTTACACAATCTTTTCGTTGCTTGTTCTGACGTCTGCAGCTGACGTCTGCTGCGCTGAAGCGTATAGACTATAGTATGGTTATCACCGTGAATAATTCTACCACAGAGTCACGAGAGTTAGTTCGTTAGTCGTATAGTTCGTTAGTTGGTTAGTTCGTTCGTTAGTTGTATATATCTATGGTTAGTCTGTGATTCTACTTCTGCCAGTGGTGTCATGGCGTCACGACAAATTCCGGTGGCTACGCCTAGCGGCCGCGATGAGCTATCCAGTTAGTATAATCATATATATATATATATCATATATGATATATACAACACACATATATAGATATATATGTGTTGTATATATCTATGGTATAATTAATAGAGATCAGTGAAACAGCTGGTATGGGTACATCTTTGTTTACGGTGTACGTTTTTGATGGGTGTTGCAGTTGTGGAGATTTCAGGGGGGGAGTGAAGAGTTGTGGAGATTTCAGGGGGATGACGTCATACAACCGGAGACCAGCCACCGCAACAGAGATAGGAAGGTTTTCCCCAGCGACACAAACGAGCGAAGGGGAAGGGGGGTCCCATGGCTACCAGATGTGGGAGATCAGGGAGTTGTGCCATCACGTACATGCGCCGGGCGAGCACGTGGCAGACAGGGGGGTGTGGCGCTCGGACATACACTGGACCAAGGGGAGTTGCATCAGCTGTACACGTGTTGAGCGAGGGGGGGACAACAGCGAGGCACCCGAGGCACGGGACAGGGAGGTACTGCCAGGTTCCTACGTCATCGCAGGCTCCTATATAAGCAGCCAAGTTCCAAAATCAGTCAAGTCAGTGGTAAAATCAGTCAGTCTTCGGACAGCCACGAACGAACGAACGGACACGAACGAACGAACACGAACGGACACGAACGAACGAACGAACGAACGAGCGAGCGAACGAACGAACGAACGAACGAACGAACGAACGAACGAACAAACGAACTAACGAACGAACGAACGAACGGACGGACGGGCGGACGGGCGGACGAACGGACAAACGGACAAACGAGCGAGTGAGGGAGAGAGAGCACGCACACACACCGTCGGAGGGAGAGCCCTGCGAGCCGGACAACGCCCGAGAAGGTATACCTTATATATACTAAGGAAGCTATAGCCTACACACGACAGGGAGACACACTGCCAACCCACGAACTCGCGCCGAGCCGCGAAGCGCACGACTGGGAGAGACAGAGACGGCCACAATATTACCCTGTAGAATAGCTAAGAAAAGTAAACGTGTAATCGCCTAACGAGATAACGTAAACTTGGCACGAGCAATATATATTATATATATATCTATACGCTATATTCGAGATACGTGCAGTGAGCGTTATTGATGTTATTTGTATATATATAATGAATAAAACCTCAGTTGTATAAAGACTATCTAGAGACTTGCGTTCATTTCACTCTGGGTTTTCCTGCTACTGCATCACCGTCCTACCTTCGCGGTAGGAGCGAAAAATGATCCCGACACAAATAAATTCCACGTGCTAACCACAGCGCGTGGTAAAATCCAGTGTGGTCACCCCTAGGGCCACTACAGGATTTTTGGGGGCTCGTCCGGGATTTTCGCATGCAATAGTAGCAGAAAAGAGTAATACCAGAGTGAAATTGTTATAGTCTATAGTATAGTAATGTATAGCTTAGTGGCGAGGGTGAGAAGTTGCTTCACTCCCAGCCCAGTACGTGTTGAACCTGTACGAACGCAGCAGCCAGCGGCCGAGCGTGATGCGTTATCACGCGCGGGACAGCTGAGCGAGGCGGCGGACGAAGCCATTGCACAAGGGGGAGCGGGATCACCGCTGATATTCGATACACCGGATGATCTACACTAACGTACTGGCACAGGTGGGAGGACAGCACTAGACGCTACTGGACAGGAGAGCCCAATAGAAAACGAGGAGCAGCTCAACACAACCCCGCATCATGCAGGAGGGTCTAAGGAGAGTCTTGAAGTAAACTGGGGTAGCCCAGTCAGTCAACGAAGCAGACCTAGTCCGAAATTCACGCGATATTCTTGGGCAGGCTCAGAGTAGGGTCCCTATATACAGAGAGTTGCGCCATGACGAGTCGGAAAAAATCGGTCACGTGGTCGCTGGACGACATGTTGTTTCCAAATAGATACGCACGGCTATGGTCGTAAGAAAGTGTACAATTAAATTATCATATGGCGCGAACGATTTGAGTTACATTTCTAGAAATCTAGATACACATAAACACATGTCTTAGCTATAATCTCTGTAAATTTTGAGTTTATTGAAGCACGATTAGTCTAATTAATTACTACGGACCATTGTACAGCGTATCCACACAGCACTGTACTTAAGCGGCAGCGGTTAGGATTTATTTGGAAACAAAATGGCGTCAAATCTTGAGTTGGCGCAACTCTCTGTATACAGGGACCCTAGCTCAGAGGAGGACGGCGATGACACTCCGCATGTAGCCGGACAAGCAATGCCTGCTTCCAGAAACATGTCACGCAAGACGAAGAAAGAAGAGTCGAATACAGCCGGGCAGAATGATGATATATCTGCCTATCCTAACGACGTGGAAGAGCAGCGCACACGCATGGGGGACGACTTCCCCCCGACAATGCCACGTCATAGCAGCACATCTAGAAAGGAACGAAAGACGCCAACATTTCGGAAAGGAGACGGAACTGCTTTAAAACAGTTCCTGGTTAAATTTGGCATGACGGCTACCTACAACAACTGGACGGAGGAGACATGGGGAATAGAGCTGGGATTATGTCTGGAAGCCGAAGCATTGGAAGCAATGATTGAAATGCCTCGATCACGGCAAACCAGCTATGCGCAGATTGTTTCTTGCCTGCAACGAAGATTCGACCCCGCAGAGAGGAAGCACGTACATCGAAGCGAATTACGCAACAGGAACCGGAGAGGGGAAGAAACTCCTGAAGAATACGGAACCGTTGTGCGACAGCTGTTTAATCGCGCATACCCGGGAATGATCGGTCATCAATTTGAGGAGATCCTGATCGATAAGTACCTGGAAGGTCTGGGAGATACGGAGATTCAGCGCTATGTACTCCTTCAACAGCCGAAAACAATGGATGAGGCTATCACCCGCGTAGCCCAGTTCGAAGCAGTCACGAGAGAAACGGTACATAGCAGGAAGCCGCAACCAGACAGGAGTTATTATGTACGAGCTGTGGTACAGCCAACAGATCAAACATCAAGCCTGCTTAACCAACTGCGAGATGAGGTACGGCATCTAAAGCAAGAAATGGGTAAGATGAGGGGTGAAACCGAGAGTCAGGGGAGGCCGCGTGAAAGCAGTGGTTGGGGAAAAGGTCAAGGATCAGGTCAAGGCACACCATACCTACCTATGAGAGGAATGGCAAGGTCACCGCTGGACATGGCGCCAATGAGAAACAGTTGTCATGCAGTCTCTGCGGACAGGCACTCTGCATATGTCCGTTCCTTCTGCAGTAATAACACTCAAGATATAAAGAAGTCCACACTACCAAATGCCACAAGAATGCGAGGTCAACAATCATTAAACTAAGAAGGACCAGGCATAGGGTCGGTGACCTGGTCCATCACAAGGCGGAGAGAAGTAAAACACGACTTACTCACTTCAATTACGATAAAATAAACAAAAAATCTGGAAATATGGAAACTGACGGCGAACAGCTGGAGAGGCAGCTTAAAGAAAATAAAAGTAAGAAATTAATTACGGCAGAACAGGAGCGAATATCAACAGTCTCAATATCACCCGTACAGTGTCATCCCACCTGGATGGTGCCTGGAAAGGAGGAAGAATGTTTAAGAAAATCCCTCGTGGACAGTGGACCAAGTTCTACACTGTTGAATGGCGACGGGTTTGACAAGTTGGAGTCAATGAAGGAGCACAAGATGGAGGGGTTGTCAGTGCTGGCAGAAGAGACTGTACCAAGTGCATAGTGCATAGTGCATAGTGCATAGTGCATA
>NW_014578183.1:12527-23339 GCF_000485595.1 Priapulus caudatus
TACTGCAGAAGGAACGGACATATGCAGAGGGCCTGTCCGCAGAGACTGCATGACAACGATATAAAAAAAATCCACACTACTAAATGCCACTGGAATGCGAGATCAACAATCATTAAACTAGGAAGGACCAGGCATAGGGTCGGTGACCTGGTCCATCACAAGGCGGAGAGAGGTAAAACACGACTTACTCGCTTCAATTTCGATAAAATAAATAAAAGATCTGGAGATATGGAAACTGACGGCGAACAACTGGAGATGCAGCTTAAAGAAAATAAAAGTAAGAAATCAATCACAGCAGAACAGGAGCGAATATCGACAGTCTCAATATCACCCGTACAGTGTCATCCCACCTGGATGGTGCCTGGAAAAGAGGAAGAATGTTTAAGGAAATCCTTCGTGGACAGTGGATCAAGTTCTACACTGTTGAATGGTGACAGGTTTGACAAGTTGGAGTCAATGAAGGAGCACAAGATGGAGGGGTTGTCAGTGCTGGCAGAAGGGACTGTACCAGACAGTGAGAAAAAAAGAGAGGAAGGGGAGAAGGAAACGAGACTCCCTAAGGAGAATTGCCCAGATGGCAGACATGGAATTGCAGAGAAGACCGTACCATTGGCGACAGAAACACGAGCAGGCAAAAAAGAGACGGCCGTTCCGAAAGAAGAAGACGAGGAAGACGAAGTAAAGAGAAGAGATGAACCATCCAGCCGTAATGGGAGGACTGATGATTCTTCATGGAAGGATGAAGAGAAACATGGCCGCGTTTTGGTTGTGGCCGATGGGAATCAGGGGCGAGAAAATCGTATAGAGCTATATATAGAGCTCTATATATATATTATCAGGAGTAAGATAATATAGATATTCTATATTATCTTACTCCTGATATTATCATAGCGTCACAGCACACTCGCAGCGGCGAGTGCGGGAGCGTTCGGCGTTAGTTTTTACATAGGTTTTTATAAAGGAAAGTTGATATACAGTGACGCAACAGTGGAAGGGTACAGTAGTAGGGCCTATTTGTGAATGTGTGTTCATATTATTTTCTGTTTTTACTGACTCTGTCCCAAGTGCCTGTGGGAGAGAGAGCGGCGCCGGCAGAGCACGTAGCAGACAGGGGGTGTGGTGCTCAGACATACACTGGACCAAGGGGGGTTGCATCCCCTGTACACGTGTTGAGCGAGGGGGGGACAACGGCGAGGCACCCGAGGCACGGGACAGGGAGGTACTGCCAGGTTCCTACGTCATCGCAGGCTCCTATATAAGCAGCCAAGTTTCAATGGTAAAATCAGTCAGTCTTCGGACAGCCACGAACGAACGAACGAACGAACACGAACGGACACGAACGAATGAACGAACGAACGAACGAACGAACGAACGAGCGAACGAACGAACGAACGAACGAACGAACGAACGAGCGAACGAACGAACGAACGAACGAACGAACGAGCGAGCGAACGAACGAACGAACGAACGAACGAACGAACAAACGAACGAACGAATGAACGAACGAACGGACGGGCGGACGGGCGGACGAACGGACAAACGGACAAACGAGTGAGTGAGGGAGAGAGAGCACGCACACACACCGTCGGAGGGAGAGCCCTGCGAGCCGGACAACGCCCGAGAAGGTATACCTTATATATACTAAGGAAGCTATAGCCTACACACGACAGGGAGACACACTGCCAACCCACGAACTCGCGCGAGCGCCCGAAGCGCCACGACTGGCGAGAGACAGAGACGGCTACAATATTACCCTTGTAGAATAGCTAAGAGAAGTAAACGTCGTAATCGCTAACGAGATAACGTAAACGTGGCACGAGCCAATATATATATAATATATCTATACGGCTATATTTGAGATTACGTGCCATCTGAGCGTCATTGAATGTTACTTTGTACTATATAATGAAATAAAACCTCATTGTATAAAGACTACTCCTAGGAGACTTGCGATTCATTTCACTCTGGCGTTTTCCTGCTACTGCATCACCGTCCTACCTTCGCCGGTAGAGCGAAAATGATCCCGACACAATAAAATTCACGTGCTAACGCCACGCGCGTGGGGAAATCCAGTGTGATCACCCCTAGGGGCACTACACTATCCCCCGGCGCGTGGAGTGCCTACCGCAACGTGCGCGCACTAGTATTAGAAATTAATATTATTGTATTTAGTTATTAGTATTATATATAGATATTAGTATTAGTATTAGTATCAGTATACTATTAGTATTTAGATATTAGTATTTAGTATTAGTATAGATAGTAGGTTAGGGTTAGGGTTGAGAGTTAGGGTTTAGGTTAGGGTTAGGGTTAGGGTTAGAGTTTTTGTTATTATGATATCTGTCGCCACACCATTAGATAATTTGTTTTGGTCCACCCCCTATATATAGCAATCCGATATATAAGATATTTTAGTGTTATCGCGTTAGGGTGTTGGAGGTGTTGGAGGTGTTGGAGTTACGCACGGTCACCGTTACCGTACCGTAAAATGCAATGGAAGATTAACCGAATCCTTCCCTTGTCAAACCGGAGTCCGTCAAAGTAATATTTAATACGTTCGTAAATGACATCCCGAACTCCCTTAAAAATGGGGTATATCCTAAAATTATGTCAGAATCAATCAAATGTCTTATGTATGCTGATGACCTTGTACTATTCAGCGAGACTGAAACGGGCCTCCAGAATTTTCTTAACGACTTAAAACAGTATTGCGACACCTGGAAACTAAAACTTAATCATAACAAAAGTGAGACTGTCACCTTTAGCAACAGCCACTTAAACGTTCACAAATATAAATTTAAATGGGGCTCCACCACTCTAAATTCTAAACCGCACTACAAATACCTAGGGTTCCACCTATACCACAATGGTAACTCAAAATTTGGTGTAGAGGAACTTAGAAAAAAGGCACTAAAAGCAATGCACAGTCTAAGACGCTCTATCTTTAACTACGAAACTCTGGTCAAAACATACATTACGCTGTTCCACTCGGTGATATCCCCCATAACCCTACATGCCTGTGAAATTTGGGGTCCAGACTTTATCTCCAAAATTATCAAATCGGAATCAGATACTCATGCCCAATCAAATATACAAAACCTGTTCAGTCTATGGAACCGCTTCCCATTTGAAACGATTCTGAACAAATTTTGCAAATGGGTATTGGGAGTCAGAACTAAAACCTCCAACATAGCCGCCAAAGCTGAGTTAGGAATGTTCCCCTTATTACATAATATAGTTCTTCAAGTGGCAAAATTCTGGCACCATGCAAAATTCACAAGTCCAAACCCCCTCCTGAAGGAATCTATTCAATTCTACAACGGCATTCCTGAAGGCACTACTAAGACTTTCACAAATTGGTCAAAAATAGCAACAAACTTATTTAGAACTTATGGCAAAAAACACAATCTGGAAGTGCAATTTCAATCAAAACTACATGAAACCATACGCAACATAAAGATAAACTTGCAACAAAAATATACCACCATGTTCTTCAACGACCTGAATGATGACAACAGAAAAAGAGGAGGGTCAAACAAACTAAGATTTTATAGACAACTTAAAACAAAATATGAACCTGAACCATACCTATTAAATTTATATTCTAAACAAGCAAGAAGAGCATTAACTAAACTAAGGCTTAGCGACCACAACCTAAGGATTGAACAAGGCCGTCACCAATCCATCCCTGCTAATCTTAGATTCTGTTCCCTATGCAATAACGGGTCAATAGATGATGAATTCCACCTACGCTATGACTGCACTGCCACCAACCACATCAGAAAAAAAATAGAAGACAAATTTATACACTTCACATTCCTAGGCAAATGGTTATTCATCACAAATCATGTGGCCAATCTCCTCGAATTCTCAAAGTTTATCGAAGATTCATTCAAGCTACGACAAGATCCACCCAAAACATAAATAGTGAGATATACAAATAATAAACGAAATCACACCACATATCCCAAGCTAAATACAGAGAGGTTTAGACTAACAGTCGGGCTTTACTAGTCCTACATCTGAACTCAGGGTGCCTGCAGTTTTCGATACCAAACGTTATTATCTGCGGCAACCGATACCACGCGATATTTACCGCGATAGTCTATACTCACATGAAACTTGTTCGTTAGCATAGTTTAGGAGTTTGTATTTTATTACACTAGTTTGAAGTGTTGTTGTTTTTTGCAGGCGCGGATTTAGATGGGGGTACATCCGGCCCGTGCCCCCCCTTTTGAAACCTAAAAAAAAATTAAAAAAAATTAATTACACTGCAACTACCGTAAATAACCGTACTGCCCTCATAGAGCTGTATATAGGAAAACCTTATATACAGCTCTATGACTGCCCTGCGCATGGCATGCACTGCCTATATCTACACGTCTACGTCTATATCTACTCCTGATCGACGCCGCGAGTTCGACAGCCCGCGTGTGCAAAGTTGAAAGAATTTTGCAGGACCATGGAAAAACCCTCAAACAGAATCGATGCTATGTTATCATCGACAGCTGCACTCCGTGTTGCAAAGAACAGAAGAATCTTGACCTCAATCATAAAATGTCTAGAGATGTGTGGTAGACAAGCCGGGATTGCATTACGTGGTCACCGAGATGATGGCATCGATGTCTCTTCCAATACTAGTAATTTTGGAAACTTCAAAGCCCTGTTGGACATGAAGATTGATGCTGGCGATAAAGAGCTCTAAAACCACCTACAGGATTGCAGTCGAAATGCCAGCTACATATCCAAGACCGCACAGAATGCCCTAGCTACTTGATTGTATCAAGAAGCAGGTACAGGACATGATTGTAAATGAAATCAACAGTCAAGATGAAGGTGCCCTGTACGGGATCAGTGCTGATGAAGTGGCTGATGTAAGCCAGTGGAGCAGCTAGGGATACTTGTGCGATATGTCAAGGATGGAAAACCTGTTGAGCGCTTTCAGCAGTTTGTGCCTTGTTGTTAAAGTAAACGGGAAGTGCCATTGCGAAGAACTTGTTTTTTCAACATTGAAAGATGTAGGTCTGAATCCAGTTAACTGCCGATCACAACATACTATGGGTGGCTGCAAATATGGCAGGCTCAATAAGCGGCCTGCAGCAAGTTCAAGAGGAGCGCCACTTATGCGCACTACTTTTCATTGTGCGAGCACGTTTAAACTTTAGTCATAGCCAAAGTCATCACAAGTTCGAGAGATTACGTGCACGTTTAACCTCTGCGTGCAGTGGTGTATTCTTCAGACGGTTTTCCTAAAAGACAGAAGATGCTCTAGAGAAAGTATATAACACAAATGAAACCTGAGAGAGCAGGAAGACAAATTGCAGGCCAATTAAGATGACAAGATAAATAGTCTCCTGCTGAACCAGATGGGTTGATAGGCCCAACAAGTTCTTTTGAAGGGGGGGGGGGGGGGGGGGGGGGGGGGGGGGGGGGGGGGGGGGGGGGGGGTGGGGGGGGGGGGGGGGGGGGGGGGGGGGGGGGGTGGGGGGGGGGGGGGGGGGGGGGGGGGGGGGGGGGGGGGGGGGGGGAGGGGGGGTAGACTTTCATATCGATGTATTGCAGGCCTGTTCTAGGTACCTTGGATAAAATTTGTCGGGAAGGTTGGGAACGAGACACTGTCAGCAAGCAAGTGCTTTAGCCTACCAAGTATATCTAATTATGTGCTCATTGCCAGCTTCCAGTGTGTGCGCTCATCTTTGGGTTTACAAAGTCTAGCTGTCTACGTCAAGAAGCAGCAAATAATCCTTGAAAGATTACCAGGATGTTAAAAGATGGTCAAGGATGAGCTATTTGAGTAAGGACCAAACAGTAATCCAGAGGGGGGGGGGGGGGGGGGGGGGGGGGGGGGGGGGGGGGGGGGGGGCGGGGGGGGGGGCAGTGTTTGACATGAATGTTGTACAGAAATGGAGCACATGAGCTACATTCGCGCTGGAGAAAATAGGATACACGAGGTGCCTCCTCGCAGACAATGCGGGCGGAACCTCCCTACTTGATAACACGCCAGACTAACTATCGGATTGGGATTTCAACCAGTCTTGGGATTGGCCTCAATCGAATAAATCCTACACGATTCAGGTGAATAATCCAACCAAGCTGTTCAAGCTTTGGCCTCTCATTTCCAGGCCAACATGAACTACTTACCACGGGAATTTTACAGCAACTGCTTCTATTCTATGGCCCTGACCTACCTTATCAGCACATTTCTCAGAACTAAGGTACTTGTAAAACGCTTATTTCCGGCCAGGAATCGAAGCACGCATTTTCGTCTCTGCCCAGAAACTCTCAGCAGTGCAACATTTCTCCAGTTTCCAAATGTTCACCGAATATTACATGTGTTTATGCTGAAGCCTAACTGTGAGGTTGTGGGATGGAGATGGCCAATTCTTCTCTGAGATTATTAAATCTCCCTTTCAGAAGCACTATGGCGTATGACGCACGGAATGCCTTGATGCCTGCTCTTTGTCATAGAGACATTAAATTTGATTATGACAAGGTGATGATTTATTTGCATCTAGACACCCTTCGCAGAATGCTTTTCACGCAATCCACTTTCAGCGTACCTTGATTTGTATCTGTTACCTGAAAATCAAATTTAGAAGACATGCCCTTAGAAGATAGGCCTTCAACTGTTGGAGTACCATAATATATGTACACTGTACATGTAAATCTTAAATTCTGTTAAGATCTGGCATTTTTGAAAATATGTTCTGTGAGCTCTCTGTCTGTATGCAAATGAATGTACCTTTCCAAACCCATGAACTACATAACGGACAATCAATGCTTTGCTACAAATGAATTAAAGGTGTCTCCAAATTGAAAGTCATTACTTTATTAGGTATTCTTTCAATTCATATCCCAAACTGAAACAGTCTACATAACAGTCGGCCTGTTTAGTGAATCGTAGTGTTATACAGTTTAATGTTTTGCAAGTATTTTAACAAAATAGAGATTTTAGAGAATCAAAGGTGGGCTCTGATGGACATGCATGCAGCCTCGCACTTTGGTCCGCCTATGCACATTTAGGATTTAAAAAAACTAAAACCTATGATTTCGCCTTAGGTAAGTTGATTTAGGAACTGCACTGCTTTTCATGTGATTTTAGAAAACAATATTTCATGTTGTGTTACATGAACATCATGGAAGTTTCGCAGGAATAGTAATTTCCTTATCCATGTGAGAAGTGTATCCAACTATATCTGACCATAGTTGAAGGCTCTTGCATGCAGTTTTTCTCAATTTCAATGTTGTAAATAAGGTTACAAGATAAGGTTCCAGTCAGAAATTGTGAGATCATAACCCATTTTCATGTTTAACATAACTATTCAAATTTATCAGTCATTCTTCCGAATTTCCTGCCAAAGAAAGCATCTCAGTCATTGCAAGAATTTGATTTTTATATTGCAGATATATTTCTGGCCTGCAACTGTTATATGTCATACATGTATGTACCTTTAAACCGGATGTTTCATTAGGGAAGAAAGTAATAATTTTATTTTGCCTTATGTAATTACATAGTCATACTATTACAAACATTCTTTCAAGTTTGAAATATATTCGAGTTATCACAAGATGTGAATTTTGAAATTGCCATATTTTTCTCTAGCCTGAAATAGTTATTTGATATGTGAATGTGCTTCTGAAATACCACATGATCATGTGAGAAATATATAAGGTTTAAAACATTTCAGTGTAATGTAATTTCTCGGTACGAACATTTTACGGTCTTCCCCCCCCCGCCCCATACCGAAAGGCTGCATGGTTACGCCACTGATCAAATTTAACACATAAATGCTTACTGCAATATGAGTTAAAATACCCTCTACAGTATGCATCAGATTGCACCATTTTAAGCTAAAAAGTGCAAAAGCCCACACCCTCCCCCCTCGGTCGCTTTGCTCGCTCGCGCTTGGTCGCTCTGCTCCTTCGCCTTATCATCCCCCCACATTTCACAATAGATTTCTCATTTTGTGCCCCCTCTTTTTTAAATTCCTAGATCCGCCCCTGGTTTTTTGGATAGAACGTTAAATTATGTTAAATAACAAAAAAATATATTTATCATGTATAGTATGATGTAACACTAACATCACTAACATGTGACATTTCATGCAGTCATGTCAAAGTAGTCAAAGACACATCGTTTCTCTCGTTTTTATTAGCCTAGAAATTTGTTTTATTGTAGTTTGTAGCATATTTGCCTGTATGATCTGCGATTATCCGTGCAATAAACTTTATTTGAATTTTGAATTTGAATTTGTTAAGTTTTGAAGTGAATGTCAACTGTAAAACGTGACTCTCACTCCACGCCCGGGGGATAGCAACACCCGTTTTTGATGCGGTGTGTGCGCAGTCTACTGCGCATTCTGCGCGTGCGTATTAGGATAGCGCTCCCTTTTACAACAGAACGTCTAAATGCTGTTGTACAAGTGATGTTCTCTGTAAATGTTTTTCCTTGTCATTTTCAATCGCATTAATTTCTGACTATCAAAATAGAGTGTAAAATATCTTTGATGGCACTACTGCGTAATAGGTTAGGTAGTTTTTTAAGTTAGTTCTACAATTTCGTTGCATTTCAGCTTGCTGTGAGTGTCACTAGGTCCGATTCTTGAGTCTTAGTCACCGGCTGTAGAAATCATGGGCGAACCAAAATCGTATCTATACGCTATTCTTGGTAAGAAAAATCGTCAGCCCCAATATGTGGAGCGTCAGACTGGGAGCAAGCACAAACCAAGATTCATATCAGAGGTAGGTGTTATAAAGTCAGCAGTATAAAATTCTTAATCCATTCGGATCTTATTTACAAAATGCAAAACCACCAGCATCCAAAACACAGAGTGTAGGCCCTTCCACGAGTTCAAGGATACTTTCCACGTTGTGCATGACATTTTATCGATTTTTCGTTTTTAACTTTATTCGATGTCTAACGCTATGTGCCACCTGTGTACATGCTCATTTCTCCATATAACGGTACATGTGAACTGTCAGAGCGTTTTTGCTTGCCCCCGTACATGTGTAGTGAGCCGCGGCTGACGTCTTTATGACGTCAGACACATGATACAACCAGCATTTTTACGATATTCACTGAGCCAGTATCCATCAATATCAGGAGTAGATAATAGGGAATTCCCTATTATCTACGCCTGACAACATCAACCCTGCTACAGCTGTACTACTACCCTGATCCAATAAGTATCCCACAGGAGCCTAAAATAGTTCTCACACTTTGCAACGCACCTTACATAAGGCGCGCGTTTGTTGACAGGGACGTCAGGCAATGGGCGGGTTCGCGCCATTTGCATGGAATTGCGTTGGTCGCCTCCTAATTTCTCAGAATTTCTCAAGCCCCATTTGCACACAGGCGGTCACTCATTGTGAAAAATAGAAAAACCCTCATTTCTCCGTTTCGATTTCTGTCTCGAATTCTCAAAGTTTATCGAAGATTCATTCAAGCTACGACAAGATCCACCCAAAACATAAATGGTGAGATATACAAATAATAAACTAAATCACACCACATATCCCAAGCTAAATACAGAGAGGTTTAGACTAACAGTCAGGCTTTACTAGTCCTACATCTGAACTCAAGGTGCCTGCAGTTTCCGATACCAAACGTTATTATCTGCGGCAACCGATACCACGCGCGGTATTACCGCGATAGTCTATACTCACATGAAACTTGTTCGTTAGCCATAGTTTAGGAGGTTTGTATTTTATTACACTAGTTTGAAGTGTTGTTGTTTTTTGCAGGCGCGGATTTAGATGCGGGTACATCCGGCCCGTGCCCCCCCTTTTGAAACCTAAAAAAAAAATTAAAAAAAATTAATTACACTGCAACTACCGTAAATAACCGTAGCTGCCTCATAGAGCTGTATATAGGAAACCCCTTATATACAGCTCTATGACTGCCCTGCGCATGGCATGCACTGCCTATATCTACACGTCTACGTCTATATCTACTCCTGATCGACGCCGCGAGTTCGACAGCCCGCGTGTGCAAAGTTGAAAGAATTTTTGCAGACCATGGAAAAAACCCTCAACAGAAGATGCTATGTTATCATGCGACAGCTGCACTCCGTGTTGCAACAAGAACAGAAGAATCTTGACTCAATCATAAATGTCTAGAGATGTGTGGTAGACAAGGATTGCATTACGTGGTCACCGAGATGATGGCATCGATGTCGCTTCAATACTAGTAATTTTGGAAACTTCAAAGCCCTGTTGGACATGAAGATTGATGCTGGCGATAAAGAGCTCTAAAACCACCTACAGGATTGCAGTCGAATGCCAGCCTACATATCCAAGACCGCACAGAATGCCCTAGTACTTGATTGTATCAAGAAGCAGGTACAGCGACATGATTGTAAATGAAATCAACAGTCAAGATGAAGGTGCCCTGTACGGGATCAGTGCTTGATGAAGTGGCTGATGTAAGCCAGTGGAGCAGCTAGGGATACTTGTGCGATATGTCAAGGATGGAAAACCTGTTGAGCGCTTTCAGCAGTTTGTGCCTTGTGTTAAAGTAACGGGAAGTGCCATTTGCGAAGAACTTGTTTCAACATTGAAAGATGTAGGTCTGAATCCAGTTAACTGCCGATCACAAACATACCGATGGTGCTTGCAAATATGGGCAGCTGCAATAAGGGCCTGGCAGCAAAGTTCAAGAGGAGGCACCTTATGCGCCACTACTTTCATTGTGCGAGCCACGTTTTAAACTTAGTCATAGCAAAGTCATCAAAAGTTTCGAGAGATTACGTGCACGTTTAACACTCTGGCGTGGGCAGTTGGTGTATTCTTCAGAGGTTTTCCTAAAAGAAC
>NW_014578183.1:23834-42864 GCF_000485595.1 Priapulus caudatus
ACATCAGTAGACGATTGTATAATGGATATTTCTCTGTGATTACAACTCGGATTAATTTAATTTTACACTCGTTTTTATGGTAACATATTGTGGTAAAGAAGCGCGTCAGGATTGTATTAAATGCCGTACTTTATTAGTTATGCCTCTTTATTCGCTAAAATTGTCTATTTTAACAACACTTGATTTTTAAGCAGTTTTTTCGAGTATTCTCGGTAAATGAGAAATTAAAGAAAAATCCTGATGCGCTATTTTGGTCCATATTGCGCTTAACATGTGGCAAAAATGTTGTATCCTCAATTCTTTCTGGTAGTGTTAGAAATATCCAAATACCAATTTGACATAAAAATTCAAAATTTGTGTTGTAACATAATTAGCTGCTGGAATTTCATGAAATTTTTTGGCTTGAGCATAGAAATATATCTCCTCTATATAATAAAACAAGTGATTGATTTGATTCATTCGCCAATAAACGTTTAATCTTCACTAGAGCAATACCCGTGCACAACGTGGAGATCGAGTATCTTTAACTTATTAAGTCACAAAGCTTGTGTTGAAAATCTCTAGAGGGGTAGATTCCTCACGCGGCGTCGCAAATCATGGACAGAGATGTCTAGAGAAAGTAATAACACAAATGAACCTGAAGAGAGAGGAAGACAAATTGCAGGCAATTAAGATGACAAAGATAAATAGTCTCTGTGAAACCAGATGGGTTGATAGGCAACAAGTCTTTGAAGACTTTCATATCATGTATGAGGCTGTTCTAGGTACCTTGGATAAAATTTAGTCGGAAGAAGGATGGGAACGAGACACTGTCAGCCAAGCAAGTGCTTTAGCTACAAGTATATCTAATTATGTGCTCATTGCAGCCTTCCAAGTGTGTCGCTTCATCTTTGGGTTTACCAAAGGTCTCAGCTGTCTACTTCAAGGAAGCAGCAAAGACATCCTTGAAGCATACCAGGATGTAAAGATGGTCAAGGATGAGCTATTTGAGATAAGGACCAACAGTAATCCAGAGTTTGACATGAATGTGTACCCAGAAATGGAGCACATGAGTACATTGGCTGGAGAAGAAATAAGGATACCACGTAGGTGCTCCTTGCAGACAATGCGGGGGAACCTCCCTACTGATAACACCGCAGACTACTATCGGATTGGGATTTTCAACCAGTTCTTGGATGGCCTCAATTCGGAAATAAATACCTACACGATTCAGTGAATTAACCAACCAAGCTGTCAAGGCTTTGGCCCTTATTCCAGGCAACCATGAACTACTTACCACGGAATGTTTACAGCAACTGCTTCTATTCTATGGCCCTGACCTACCTTCATCAGGCACATTTCTCCAAGAACTAAGACTTTAGAAACGCTTTTTGGCAGGAAATGCAAACACGCCATCGTCTCTGCCAGAAACTCTTCAGCAGTGCAACATTCTCCATTTCCCAAATGTTCACCGAATCTTACATGTGTTTATGCTGAAGCCTAACTGTGACGAGTTGTGGGATGGAGATGGCAAATTCTTCTCTGAGATTTATTAAATCTCCCTTCAGAAGCACTATGGGTAGTGACCGTATATGAATGCCTTGATGCTGCTCTTTGTTCATAGAGACATTAAATTTGATTATGACAAGGTGATTGATTTATTTGCATCTAGACACCCTCGCAGAATACTTTTCACCAATCCACTTTCAGCGTAGCCTTGATTTGTATCCGTTACCTGAAAATCAAATTTAGAAGACATGCCCTTAGAAGATATGCCCTTCAACTGTTGTAATACCATAATTATGTACATGTACATGTAATTCTTAAATTCTGTTCAGATCTGGCATTTTTGAAAATATGTTCTGTGAGCTCTCTGTCTGTATACAAATGAATGTACCTTTCCAAACCCATGAACTACATAACGGACAATCAATGCTTTGCTACAAATGAATTAAAGGTGTCTCCAAATTGAAAGTCATTACTTTATTAGGTATTCTTTCAATTCATATCCCAAACTGAAACAGTCTACATAACAGTCGGCCTGTTTAGTGAATCGTAGTGTTATACAGTTTAATGTTTTGCAAGTATTTTAACAAAATAGAGATTTTAGAGAATCAAAGGTGGGCTCTGATGGACATGCATGCAGCCTCGCACTTTGGTCCGCCTATGCACATTTAGGATTTAAAAAAACTAAAACCTATGATTTCGCCTTAGGTAAGTTGATTTAGGAACTGCACTGCTTTTCATGTGATTTTAGAAAACAATATTTCATGTTGTGTTACATGAACATCATGGAAGTTTCGCAGGAATAGTAATTTCCTTATCCATGTGAGAAGTGTATCCAACTATATCTGACCATAGTTGAAGGCTCTTGCATGCAGTTTTTCTCACAATTTCATATGTTGTAAATAAGGTTACAGAGATAGAGGTGTCCAGTTCCGAATTGTGAGATCATAAGCCCTTTTCATGGTTTAAGATAACTTATTCAAGATTTATCAGTCATTCTTCCGATTGCCTGCCAAAGGAAAGCATCTCAGTCATCTGCTAAAGAATTGATTTTTATCTTGCAGATATTTATTCGCTGGCCTGCAACTCGTTATATATCATACGATGTATGCTACCTTTAAACGATGTTTCATGGTGGGAAGAAAGTGACTAATTTTATTTTGCTTCTTTTACATAAGTCATACTATTACAAACATTTTTTGAAATAATGTTCGAGTTATCACATAGTGGTGAATTTTGAATATTGCCATATTTTTCTCTTAGCCGTGAAGATAGTTATTTGGATTGTGAATGTGCTTCTGAAATACCACTGATCATGTGAGAAATATATAAGGTTTAAACAATTTCAGTGTAAGTAATTTCCTCTACGTAACATCTTTAGCGGTCTCACCCCCCCGCCCCATACGAAAGGGCCTGCAGTGCGTTAGCACTGATCAAATTAACACTATAATGGCTTGCTGGCCACTATGAGTTAAAATACCTCCATACAGTATGCACCAGATGCACCATTTAAGCTAAAAAGTCGATAAGCCGCCACACCCTCCCCCCTCGGTTCGCTTGCATCGGCTCGCGCGTTTGGTCGCTCGATGCTGCCTCCTCGGCGCTTATCATCCCCCAAATTTATCCAATTAGATTCTCATTTTGTGCTCTCCCTGCTTTTTTAAATTCCTATAGTTCCGCCCCTGGGTTTTTTGGATAGAACGATTAAATTATGTTAAATTAAACAAAAAAATATTATTTATATGTAGTGATGGATGATGATAACACTAACATCACTAACATGTGACAATTTCATGCCAGTCATGTCGAAAAAAAAGTAGCAAAGCACATCGTTTCTCTCGTTTTTTATTAGCCCTAGAAATTTGTTTTATTGGTAGTTTGTAGCATATTAGTGTTCTCCCTGTATGATCTGCGATTACCTCGTGCAAAGTAAAACTTATATTTGAGATTTTTGAATTATGATAAGCTTTGTGAAGTTGAAGTGTGTAACTGATAAAACGTGACTTCTCATCTCCAGCGCTTCCGTTGGGATAGCAAGCACGCGTTTTTGTGCGGGTGGTGTTCTAGCTCGTGGATTCAGTCCTACTGCGGCATTCTGCGCGTTGCGTATCTAGTTGATAGGCTCCGCTTTTACAACAGTAACTGGTCTATAAATGCGCTGTGTTACAAGTGACTTATTCTTGTAACATGTTTTTTTCCTTTCATTTTTCGAATCGCTGTATTAATTTTCTGACTATCAAATAGAGGTAAAATTATGCTATTGATGGCACCTACTGCGTAATAGTCGTTAGTAGTTTTTTTAAGTTAGTTTCTCAATTTGCGGTTGCATTTCAGCTTGCTGTGAGTGTCACGTTATGGTTACCGAATTCTTGAGTCTTAGTCACGCTGGCTTAGAAATGCATGGGTGCGAACCAAAATCTGCTCGTATCTATACGCGTACTTCTTGGCCTATGAGAAAATGCGTCAGCCCCAATATGTGTTGAGCGTCAGACTGGGAGCAAGCACAAACCAAGATTCATAGTACACGAGGTAGGGTGTTATAATCGGCAGTATAAAATTCTTAATCCACTTCGGATCTTATTTAGCAAAATGCAAACACAACCAGCATGCCAAAACACAGAGTGTAGGCCCTTCCACGAGTTCAAGATGACTTTCCACGGTTTGTGCATGACATTTTATCGATTTTTCGTTTTTACTTAATTCGATGTCTAACGCTATGTGCCACCTGTGTACATGCTCATTTCTCCATATAACCGTACATCGTGAACTGTCAGAGCGTTTTTGCTTGCGCCACCCGTACATGTGTAGTGAGCCTGCGGCTGACGTCTTTTAACGTCAGAACATGATACAACAGCATTTTCACGATATTCACTGAGCCCAGTATCCATCATATATCAGGAGTGATAATAGGGAATTCCTCCATTATCTACGCCTGAACAACATCAACCCTGCTACAGCTGTACTACTACGCTGATCCAATTAAGTATCCACACAGGGCCTAAATAAGTTCTCAGCACTTTTCAACGCACCTTACATAAGGCGCGCGTTTGTTGACAGTGACGTCAGGCAATGGCGGGTTCGCGCCATTTGCATGGAATTGCGTTGGTCACCTCGTAATTTCTCAGAATTTCTCAAGCCCCATTTGCACACAGGCGGTCACTCATTGTGAAAAATAGAAAACCCTCATTTCTCCGTTTCGATTTCTGACATAGTAGCCGATGTACTAAATGGATATTTCTCTGTGATTAAACTCGGATTAATTTAATTTTACACTCGTTTTAATGGTAACATATTGTGTAAAGAAGCGCGTCAGGGATTGTTATTAAATGCCGTACTTTATTAGTTATGCCTCTTTATTCGCTAAAATTGTCTATTTTAACACAACTTGATTTTTAAGCAGTTTTTTCGAGTATTCTCGGTAAATATGAAAATTAAAGAAAAATCCTGATGCGCTATTTTGGTCCATATTGCGCTTAACATGTGGCAAAAATGTTGTATCCTCATTCTTTCTGGTAGTTGAGAAATATCCAAAATACCAATTTGACATAAAAATTCAAAATTTGTGTTGTAACATAATTAGCTGCTGGAAATTTCATGAAATTTTTTGGCTTGAGCATAGAAATATATCTCCTCTATAAATAAAACAAGTGATTGATTTGATTCATTCGCCAATAAACGTTTAATCTTCACTAGAGCAATACCCGTGCACAACGTGGAGATCGAGTATCTTTAACTTATTAAGTCACAAAGCTTGTGTTGAAAATCTCTAGAGGGGGTAGATTCATCAACGCGCGTACGCAAAATATGTTTTGTAAATCTTGTATACGCAATCGACGTTGGTTAGTTGCGATTCATCAACGCAGCTATTTAGTAAATTTTCGTAAGATTTCGCGTACGTAAGCGAGGCCGTTTTAGTTGCGATTCATCAAGCTAAAATTTACGTAAACCTTTGCGTAACTTTACACGAGCTGAAGAGGTGCCCTAAACTACTCGAAATTTCCGCAAGTGTTTCCAGCATGCCGTAGCATGCATTATTTTATGGAAGTGTCTAAACAACCGGATCCGGTTTCGGTATCCTGAAAACTAAACAACTGGCTCTCTTCTCTGATTGGCTAATTTTGTCACTATTTTATTTTTTATTATTTTTGGCTAATTTTATTTTATTTTAGAATTAGGGATAGGGTTAGGATTATGGTTAGGTTTAGGGTTTGGGTTAGGGTTATGGTTAGGGTTAGGGTTAGGGTCTATATGCCTCACTTTCAAGTTGGTTTCAGTTGCTCAACGGTAGAGCTTTCGCTTCGTGATAGTAAATGTATAGTATCTGTGTTCGAACCCCATAAGATGTTTTTATTTTCCTCTGCTTTCTGTATTGCTTTGTATTTTATTTGTTTCTGCATTTATTTGTTCTGTAACTTTTGTTTATGTTCGGAATTAAATATATTTCTTTATGTTTTGCATTAAAAATTGTCCTATTATATATTTGTCCTGTTATATGTTCGGAAACTGACCAATTAGAGAAGAGAGCCGGTTGTTTAGTTTTCAGGCCTCCGAAACCGGGTCCGGTCAGTTAGACACTACCTTATTTTATTGAGAAAACATAAAATCACTACATAAATACAAATATATAAATAATTACCTTACGATAGACAGACAGGTGGTGCCTTTGATGCTTCTTTTGTTAAATTTTGGCATTGTTTTCGTTATAAGCGAGTTCGTAGTTAGCAGTGTACGTGCAGTCGTGCGCACGCACGCACGCATGCATGTGTACGTGTTGCTGCTTTCATCGAGTGTTGAACGCAATCATACAAACGAAATTGATGACTACTATCACATCCCAGAGCACTCCTGTAAACAGAGCTAGAGCAATGTTTACATACAAGAGAAGCATCAGTTTGGTTTCTGTGGTATTTGTCACACATGTGATTGGTTTCTGCTAGACACGGCCCGCAACAACCAGCAGCTACGATGGCGTAGTGGATTTACACTGGAATTCATCAACCTTTGCGTACGCAGGTGCTACGCTGCATTGATGAATTGCACCTACGAGCTTTGCGTACATACTTCGTAGAAACTTTGTGTACACAATAAACTTTACGCAATGTTGATGAATCTAACCCCAGGTCCATACAACGGTGCTGTATATTATTTCAATGTACTTATGCCGGTTAACATTGGAAAATGTCCATGCTTGTCTTTGTTTGGCATCTTACTTAGCTTATTATTATGAATTTGTGTCTATAATTTTTATAATATAGGACAATTTTGCAATGCTCGTTCCAATATCAATTCAATTCAAACACTTTATTTACACAAGTTTACACAAATTACATTTAGCAGAAAGGTATAACATGAAACAAAATAAATACAAGTGATGGAGGGCGAAATTACAATACAGTCTTCTAGTCAGCCACTCTCATAAATTGCAGAAAATTATTAATGATTAAGTCATTACATTAACCAAAAAATTATAATAATAGTTGAACTCTGTCATTGGAAACGTTTAAGGTTACATACAGTTATATAAGATTTTTTACAGTATATTCAACAAACAAACTTTTCAAATTCACTCAACAAATAAATTCTTCAAACAAAAAATTATCCTTGTTTAATAGACTTATTGAAACAGTGATTATTATCAAAAAGAAAAGCTTAGATACTTATAGTTATATAAACAGTTAGACATTTCAAATTCAAATTCAAATTCAATCCAAAATTAGATTTTATAAATTAATTAATATACAAACAACCATAGACAATATCGGAATGTTCTCAAGCATATCTAATAATACAAAACAACAAGCAAAGAATATTAATTATTGATCCTGGTCAACATATTTAGTTTTAAGAGATCTGACAAATTTGGAGAAGTGGGATGTCTTTATAGCTCATTTGATATAGTAGACCAAAGCTTAATTATCATCTTGGTACCGGTACTTCAATGATTTTTGACCCATGCAAGTAGCAAATCTAAGAAGAAAGTACATAGAGTTAACAGAATATCTATAGTCATATAACCATGTACATTCATGGATAATTCAAAATAATTGGAAAAAAGACTAGGTAATGTTTTATTAGAAAAACGATACATAAATTTTGCTAATTCAATTTTATAAATGTCATGAATTTTCAATAATTTTAGTTCATTATAAATTGGGGCACAGAGTCGAGTGCACTGGCGGAGTGTCGTCGATGGCCTATGCTCCTCGTGGGGCTAAATGGCCTAACTAAACTAACTAACTAAAAATAGGGGTGGCATACTCAATACGCTTAGCGAATTTAATACATTTAACTATTTTATTTAGTAATTCAACAAATTTATCAAAGCCAAACAAGTTCCGAGTGGCAGTGAGTTCTAGGTCAAATACTGCATCTGCATCTGGAAGTTTCAACAATTGGTCACATACTCTCAACTAACTAGCTGTGTAGTTGGGATACTAAGGTATCTTTCTCTTGACTAGTTTGCCTTAGAGTACTCAGGATTTTTACCGTGGGTGGGGAGGTTGAAAATGTATGTGAGGTTGTGGTTTTGACAGTTCATCATCCCCCTCCCCCCCCCCCAGAGCAAGGTTTTTTCATCTTTAGAAAATTTAATGTGCTGGTGGGTGCTTGAACTCCCAGCCTTCAAAGTGAAAGGTAGACATGTTACCTACTGGTCCACCATATCTCTATCTACTGTACCTCGCCCTGGCCCATCAAAAGAAACTCCAAATATGACTGGCTAAAATTACAAAGTGTTTTTTAGTTCTTGTTGCATGATAATTATAGTGACATCATGACATGAGGCCAAAACCATATCATTTACACCGGAATTGTGTAAGTTTACACGTGACAGGTACAGTGAAAAAAATAGACGGGGGCTCAGGGCGATTTAGCCCCTGAAATGCCAAAAAGAGCCCTGGAAATGACAAAAAGAGCCCCCGTAAATTTGCATAGAGTTCAATGCAAACCAAATTTTAGAGTGCTATTTTCATGCACGCGAGCTTGAAAAGTAGCCCCCGAAAAATACATTTTACATTTTTTCCCTGGACAGGTGTGTACTATGATTGTCAAATCCATATATGTGGTTTGGTTTTGATTTCATGCTTTTCTCTGTGTTGCATGTGTGATGGAATTAAATTGTGAATAGTGAGTTTAGCTGAGATGGTCTTAACTATGTGGAAATATTCTATCTCTATTTCTTTTTTGGTACAGCTAAGTGTCGAAGGATACAACTACAAGGCAATTGGAAATTCTACAAGTAAGAAAGATGCACAGACTAATGCAGCAAAAGATTTCCTAAGTTTCCTTGTACGAACGGGAGAGCTGCAACAATCTGAAGTACCGTCATTTGCAGTAAGTGCGAAATGGTGCAGTTTAGTGAACGTTGTATTGTTTTATAATTGAGTGAAGTAGCTTTGTATATTTCTTTGAATGAGTGAGTAGGATTGAAGTTGTCGGTCGAAAGTGGTATCTTCATCATGAATGGTCACAAATTTGTAATATCTATTAATTTCTACAATTAAATCACAACCTTTCATAAATGAATGTTGTATCAAATGCAGCTATAGCTAGGTAGAGTTCTTGTTTCAGCATCATGTTTACTTGGCTAGTTATTAATTTTCGTATGTGTGGAAGTGAATCAAAATTAACACACATCCATGCAGAGTCAAATACTCCCTGATTACCTCCGCGCAACGGAGTTGCAGGGGAGGTAATGTAATCGGTCGTGTGTGTGTGTGCGTGTGTGTGTGTGCGTGTGCGTGTGCGTGTGCGTGTGCATGTGCGTGTGTGTTGTGTGTGTGTCCAGCCCGCGCGGCGCGATCGATAGCGCGTCGAGTCAGCGAGCGGCGAGTCAGCAGCAGGCGAGTGAGTCAGCAGCAACCACCAGCGAGCGGCGAGTCAGCAGCCGCCACCAGCGAGCGGCGAGTCAGCAGCCGCCACCAATGAGCGGCGAGTCAGCAGCAGGCGAGTCAGTCAGCAGCAGCCAGCGGCGAGCGGCGAGCCAGCTCGTAACACACATGTTACATGCTCGCGGAGGTATGCACTCTCCGTGAGTGCCCTCTGTCTAGTTACCACTGAGCTCCCTGGTTTGACATATATATGTAGTAGTCTGTGTGACTCCATGAAAATTCTACCATATCAGTATGTGAAACCTGGTTGATGTAAGATTTCAGTTCAGTGTGATACGTCGGGAGATGCCCGACTGTATGTAGGCACGTGATCGTATAGATAGTAATGTTCTGAACCTTGCATTGTGTTATTGTTCTTTTAAACCCGTTGTTCCATTTCGTGTTTGCGGTGAGCTTGAAGGAAAAGCGATCACACAAATAATTTCACAAGTCTGAGATGAGCTTCCACAAGGATTTATTATTGCTCACGCCACGCGTGAGCAAGAGTCCGGAAATGTTGTCTAATACATGAATAGTCACTGTGCGTGCGTTTGGAAAACTGAAGAGCTCCCAAGGTCTGGTTATATATATGCCCGGCGAGGTGACGTCACATCAGGGGTCCCCAAGGCCACTGCAGGCCGAAAAGCGTCTCCTCGCCACTCGCCTGTAGCGCACTGCACAACGTTGCGTTCGTACGTCTCTACATCCGGTTTTGCGCGCTTATCTGTAGGTGTGGACGTTTATACATGTAAACATGTTGTTCTCACATTTACGCGGCCCTGGCTAGCATGACGGCTACGCACACAAAAATCACGTATGATTCTTATACAATAATTTTACTAATTACAAACTCTACGCGCCGCACTGTTACATATGTTCCAGAGTGCAGCCTTGTGGAATTATTATATTCTTTCAGATACACATTCTTGCATTATTGTAATATTTACTTTGAAACTTCCGAATGCAAACTCCATTATTTTGGTACAGACATCCTATCTTTGTGGGTAGAGATCAAGTCCTTTGGACATCTTTGATCAAAACTTAATATCTTCTGATGTGGTGTTGATGCAGGCAGTGTAATATAGACAGAAATACACAATATAGAGTTTGCTGAAAATAAGAATTATGGATGATGGTTTCAGCAAATACTACCACCACCACCATCGTTTGGCAATCAAGGACATGCAGGCTTTGCTACCTTACCTAGTGGCATGGCCCCACCTCCTCACATCGCTCTGGGGTTGGATGCAGATGGTACACAATCCGGTGGTATGTATGTCTAGATAACCCTGACACTAACTATGCCCTACTTAGTACTACTATTGTAGATGTTTGCATGTGAAGCATTTATAGATATAGCACTAGTAGACAAATGATTCAAGTGATGTAAATGTGAAACCCACCTAAAAACTGAGTAATAGAGACGTTTTTGCAAAGTATTTGTGAAAACATGTTTAATAAGTATGGGCTGTGATAACTGAACAGCGTCTGTCACTGTGGTTTAGACAACACTCAAGAGTTGATGCCGTACCAGAGGGGACCCCCGCAGGCATACCTTGATCAGCTGTCGGCAAAGAAGGTCGAAGACGTAAGTGTCTCATACTTATTTCACTTCATCGGGACTTTGATGCAATCCAAGACGTAATCGTTTCTGCCTTGCAATATATGTGTTTTTTGGGCACTTGTGAAATTGTTGCTTCCATTTGCGTAGTCCGAAGATCTGGATTTGAATGCTGGTATCCATGGCAATTGGACCATCGAGAATGCCAAGGGTCGTCTGCACACCTACCTGCAGCAGACTAAGCAGGCGGCAAACTACGTGTATAACGCGATCGGTCCTCACCACAACAGGTAGTCACATCTTGATTATTTATCAGACAAGTGTTTAGTTGACCATTCCTGGCAGGTGGTGGTTAAGTTGAAGTGACAGGTCTGTCAGTTGGATTCGATTAGGATACTATCAACTGGTACTATGTGTGTGTTTAGAAGTCTCGTGTGGCAGAAGAACTTCATCATTGTCGTATAATCGCACGGGTTCAACAAAGAAGAACCCGTGCGTTCTCTGTTGCCGTGCGTTGCGAGAACGGCCCAGAGATGGCGCCGCCCTCTGTGCAGCATGTCGCGAGTGGGCGGCGCCCTCAGAAACCAGCGCAACTCTCAGTGAAACACTGAATCTACAGATGCATAGATAAACGCATTTTCACATCATGTGGACCTTGAGTGGGCACTGGCGGTCATGGTATTCCTCTGGTAACCATCGATTGATCTCTTGACATTCATGCAGGACATAAAAAGATTGGGGTTAGGGAATTTATGTTGGGTATAACGTGGTGAAGAATTGTTTAGGCGGTGGGCTCAGTCAATGTCGATATATTATCCGGAGTACGACAACAGACATCTGCTTGTTAAGTTGCTCCTGATAATTATTTATTAGACAGTTTACAGCAAGGTGGATATTTATACAAGAAAAAGGGCTTTGAATATGTATATTTTCCATGAAGCTTTTTCGGGGCCCTGGAGGAATTGTAAACTAATCTTGTCACCTTAATTGAAAACAAACCTGTTAGAAGCTGTCGGGCAATTACAGTTATAATTTTTTTGTGATGGGTAAGGTTGTGAGTATCGGAGGAGTGAATACATGTTGCCTAAACGAGTGCCTGTTTTATGGGAGATCATGTGTGACACATTCATATCTCACTGGGAGTTGTGCTGGTTGTTGCAGAGAAAATGCTGCCCCACGAGACTTCTATCACAGTAGCGTGGAGCGGATGGCCTGTCGCCCCGCTACACGTGAGTATACGTTTCGAATACGGAACCGACTCTTTAATCCCTGCTCAAAAAATTGTGACAGTGAATATCTACTCGTGCATGTTCGTGACTTTCTTCATCATGGCCAGGTTGCGAGTTTAGTGGTTCGAAGTCAGGGTATCGGTCAAGGGAGGTGAATACCAGCTTGCACCATTTGCTTTCTGCCTCCTTGAATTGACCCAAAGAATTCTCATCTTACCCAGAGAAGTGGAGGGTAATAGTAAAATGGATGACTTGCACACAAGAAGTTAGCTTGTACTGGGCTGAGCAAATGGCAGTGTGCGTCCTAGGTGGTGAGAGTGTTGCTACCCTCAGCCGTGGTGCAGGAGTCGATGTAGTGGAATAGTATGAGATGATTCATGATTATGCTGTGTAATAAGTGACTGAATGTTGCAGGAGCTTCATCTGTGAGTTAAGCATGTACTTGAAGAAGAACAATAAGAGTAAGTAACAGCACTACCTTATCTAATGTCTATGTGATAACATGCTGTAACGAGCACAGTTAGTAACCGCACGAACGATTAACGTAAATTGCTTTCTATCGTAGACAAAAAAATCCAACACCCTGAGCAAATTTTCATGTAATAATGCAATTAATAATCCAAAAAAGTAATTGATGCAGGAACAGAAATAAAAAAGTATTCTTTTGGTTAAAAAAACGCCATTGAAATTAATGTCATTGTCTGCTCTCGGTGGTGCTGGGCTAACGTTTACTGATGACAGTGTTTAATTTTCGCAGACATTTGTGCGAGGGAGGCTGGATCGAGTAAGATCACAGCCTCAAAGTCATGTGCTTTGTCGCTCGTTCGCCAGATGTTTCACATGGGTGTCGTCGAACCCTACACTGGCACCACCAAGAAACTCGATGTACAACAGGTCAGTATAATAGATGATCAAGTTATTTGAGTTAATTAGTCCTCCTCATCTTGAGCAGGGCACATGTAACCATAGACCTGCCGGTTTTGTCTCTCACCAATGCCTGTTCATCACCATAAGAAAGCCCACCTTCTCTTTTACCACACCATTAGTCTGCCATCAGATTGTAGTTGGCAGGCCTTGTGCTAGTTTTCCTGGTGCTGTCCATCTAAGGCTAATTGCTACCATAGGTAATGGCTCCGTGGTCATCGTCAACACATGTCCAAGCATGCCTGATATGGCCCACTTTATTAAGTAATGTTGATCGCTGTCAGGTGATTGGACGTAGTGGTCGTATGGGGAAAAATGCTCAGTCTAAATGCGTTTGAAAAGTAATGACACAGAGAGTAGTAATTGCACAGTTGCATGTCATATTTTCAGACAGGCAATCAATCTGTTTAGTGTGTTACATCTATGGTCGTGTGCATTTGAAGAATTTTTAGCTCATCTGACATACATCTGACTGAGGTGATCGTGAAAAGGATTCAGGATGACAAATTTGGGGGTCAAAATGTGTAAATGGAGGGGGAATATTTCCCCCTTAACTTAAGGTATAGGAGGAAATACGGAATTGCGGCACAAATCTTAACGGCTCGACCTATGCTCTTAATATTCGGTGTATAGTGTGATGGGCAGGAAACCCACCAAATTGGAGGTCACATGTCAAAGGGCAGTGGGGGGAAAGGTCAGATATCAGACATTTTCTGCGGACATGGCCTAATGGACAGAGTGAAAAACTTTTTTGTTTAAGCGCTGACCTACCATTTTTATCACTTTATTGAAAGGACCATAAAATGTGCTTTCCATTGACATACGAAGAGTAAGTTTCTGATAACCTTTTGACCCTCAAGAGGAGGGTTAAACATGGATTCCTGAACTGCCTCAATGACGTCACAGTGTTGTCATATTCATGGCACATCCATAATCTAGAAACCCAATAAGCCTGGATAGCCGAACGCGTACAGCACAGGCATCACGGCTCAAAGGTCGTTGGATCGAATCCCCTTTAACTATTTTTTTCCAATTAACGCAAATATTTACATGATTTATTTACAACAATTTAATAACAACAAATAATTTTTACAACAATAATTTTTTTCTTTTTTAATAGGGTTAGGGTTAGGGTCACAATGCACCATAAAACAGGAGTTTCAGGCACGCGATTTGTATCAACCAATGGGATTTGGGAGGTATGCAGAATGCAGAAGGTTGCTGAAATGATGTGTACGCAACTGCGTATCTGCATATCTGCGCCTAACAAAGGTGTCACTATGCACGACTTAAATGTTTCATTTATAACCGTAGCAACAGACCTCAGATGAGCCCAGACGCTTTGAGACTCTTGTTGTAGAAGCGTGAGTTTAGCATGTCTAATTAACATGCATATATGTGTGCGTGCTTTGCCTCCCAGCTGGCTACGTTTGAGGTAGGTCTACCCCCAGAGCTGGAGGCTGAGATCGACACACTGCTAGAGGGCTACAACATCCAGCCAGTACCAGATGTAAGTACCTACTAATGCATGTACATCCAAACCAAGTGTTAATAGGCACGACTATAGCGTGGATATCTGGCTGTGGAGGATGCTTATAGTGTTACCCTCAAGTTGCTGTTTTACAGTGAAATCGCCTACATAAAATAGACACCTGTTTATAAAGGGCTTTACCATTATACAGGTTTGCATGTACTGTCTGTTCCACAGCTAGGTGCTGCAATAGTGGTTGTGAACCTGCACGCTTGGCATTGACATGGAAAATGTTGAGTTCCCCATGTCCTTACAAGTGCTGACATGCTGTAATTGTAATAATCCACTGTCATATTTGGTTTACCCACAGTTAGTTCTTTTAACAAACGACTATTTATTCTCTATTGATATCTAATCTCCTAATGAATTCTATGTTAGTGAACCATCTGCATACTGATGAGTTCTAAGCTTCCCAGGCCCTGCGGTTGTGCTGTGTTGTGTCGGTGTGTTGTTCGCTGGTAGTCTTGACAAATCCCTGTGTTGACAGATGAAGGGTGAGAGTGCAGAGCCGATCAACCTGAAGGTTAGCAACGTCGTGGAGGAGTTTGAACACTCGGAGGGACCGGCGTATGGTAATGTCGTCTCGTGGTCGCCGCCGCAACAGAACTGGAACCCGTGGAGCGGATGTAACATTGATGAGGGTCCAATGGCACACGTGAGTCTCTGCGCTGTGTCCGGGGATAGGGTGGGAGTGGTAGCATGGCTTAATGGGTAAGGTGGGTCAGTGATTTGATCTTTTTTCTATGATTCATTCTACTTTGTGTTTGTCTATTGCCCTTCATTGTTTATTATAATTAAATATCTAATGTAACAGTAGTCAGAATCAGATTTACTGAGATCAGATTACAGATCCTATTTACTGTATCAGATATGTTACATTGTATTTATATATTGAATATTGTGCCATCATCTATAATCCTCTATGCAGTCCCCTGCATCTATTTAACATACAATGTTCAACCAGAAAGCTCTAGACGGCCTTAAGTTGTGAATCACAATGATTAGCTAACTAGTTGGTTATTAAAAAAATTGTTCATTGCCTCAGACGTCAGATATATTGACTGCCACAGGGCTGCTGATGCCTGTGGGTATCAACACAGACATTTTAGCCCATGGAAGGCATACAGGAAGAGAAGGGGAACAGTCTTGTGTCACTGTCGTATCTATGACAGCTAGATATAAGTTTCTTCCCCGTACAGACATTGCTAGTGCTAGTAAGGTGTGGTAATAAAGCTGTAAGGTTTAGTAAGTAAAAAATTGGCAGCTTAGTAATGTTCAATAATTAATAGCGTTCATGGAATGTTGGGTTTTATATTGTATGTTTGACATTAATGGGATGATGGGCTTTTTATCTGCTTGTCAGATGGGTTTTACTTTCACTTTCAGTGAAAAGGATATATGAAAAGGGAAGTCTGATGGTAAACCCAAGGCAACATAATTCTTGCCCTAAAACATTTTCAATTCGACCCCTCGCCCTCGGTTACTGCTTGCGATGGCGGGTCTACCCATTGGTTGGTATGATGGAGCTTACTTGGTGACTGCTTGCATTGGTTACTGCAATGGAGCATATTTGCTGACTGCTTGCTGTTTAGGCATCCCTAGACGAGCTCTCAGGGCAGATGCGTAATGAGCTGCAACGGCAGCGTGACCATGATACGCACCTGCAGAGGATGATGGTGGAGCGAGAGAAGCTGCCTATATTCAAGGTGCACAAGAAGCTTCTGGACACCGTCCAAGCAAACAGCGTTGTCATCATCCGCGGCGCGACGGGCTGCGGCAAGACCACGCAGGTATGTGTGCGTGCGTGCGTGCGTGCGTGCGGTGCGTGCGTGCGTGCGTGCGTCGGGTGTGTGCGTGCGTGCGTGCGTGCGTGCGTGCGTGCGTGCGTGCGTGCGTGCGTGTGTTCAGCAGCGTGCGAGTGTGCATGTGACGTGCCACAGGCTACACCCACACCACGCAGGCTACACCACACAGGCCTATGTAACATTTAGTTAGCTAGTTTGTTAGCTAGTGATTGTTAGCCATGCAGGTATGTGTTTAGCAACATGACATTCAAGCAGCAGCAGGCATAATTTTACTGGCTACAGTAAAATCACACAGCTGTGTGCTCATGCGTAAGCAAAGCTTGGCTAGCCAGGTTGTTAGCTAGTGCTTAGCCTAGATTATGATTGTGCATGGTTATGGTTGTGTCTAAGCATTCACATGTGTGCATGTCCGTTAACATTTTGTGATGAAGAGTATACGTTAAAATACATAAGAATGTGGAAAAAAAATATAGTTCAATGCTGTTTGCATACAAGCGGTTGCAATACTATTGCTATCTAATATATATTTGAGTTCGTATGTATCTATGTATGTATCTTCCCTATAGGCGGCCAAACCGCCCAAGCGATCTGGATGCAAATTCTTCACAAGGCCATGCTCTTATAGACCGCGGGTAGTGTTCCTAGATGAAAAAACCTGTCAAACCGTCAATACGTCACCGAAAAATCGTGAAAAACCCCTCAATTCGTGAATCTTCACACAATGTCAGCACTCACTGTACAGTGCTGCGCACACCGGAAAAATCGATTCCCCTCACCTCATCCGCTTGCTGTATTGTGAAACCGAAATCCGAGCGCCGAGCTACAAACCGAGCACAGCCAGGACCAGTTCGAGGTTACGGCTGCATTGTTTATCAACAGGCTTTGAAATTGAGAAGTGCACCCATTCGTACATGCTGTTACGTGTCAGATGTGCTATACGTGCATGCCGTACGTGGGAGCTCAACAGTTCGAGACGCCAGCACCTTACATATTTCGCACCAGAGAATAACACGAAAAACATTGTTTATCAAGAGGTTTTTCAAATGAAAAGTCCAAACGCCATTCGTACATGCTGTTATAATAACTTTTTGTCATTTACACCATATACTGATTATTGTTCGCAGGGTTCTAATATGGTTGTGCTGTCATGTAAATGTCATACGTAACAGTTTTTTTCCATGCTTATTATCTTTATTAGACTGATTTATAATATTGATATTGTGTTCAATGTTATTGTCGATTATTACCGCAATGTTCCTATTGTGTCCGCATTATTAGGTAGTATGAATTAGTAGCCACGATTTTACCCAGCGCAGGCGGGTACCCGCAGCTAGTTTCTAATATTCTATGTACATCTCTCAGACATGCACATATGTGTTTGCATAAGATTATGCTATAAACGTGTCAAACATTCATGTGACATGAACGAGTTCAACAACTGTATTATACCAACCTGCCAACCTATTCACCATCTCACAGCACAAACAACTTTCTCGTTGAGAACAAAATACGAGTTGCACGTCTAAGCAAATAGTAATTGCCGCAATGTTGTTTACGGAAGGTTCCGCAGTTCATCCTCGATGCGTACATCGAGAGCAACGCAGGGGGCGCAGCTGTAACATCATCGTGACGCAGGCTCGCCGCATCAGCGCCATCACGGTGTGCGAGCAGCGTGGCGGACGAGGGCGCTCGCAGCACGTCGGCATCACGGCCGGCTAAGCGTGAGGTTTGACACGGCCTTCTCGCCGGGCGTACGGCGGAATCATGTTCCTGCACCGTTGTACGTGCGTTTGTTGCAGTCGAATATTGTATCATTTGTTGTAGGCGATGTATATGATGTGATGTAATACAACGTACATAGTAAGTCTATAGTAGTAGTCTTATGAGTAGTATGTATGTGGTGTGGCGGTGGCAGCAGCGGCAGTAGAAATGTAGTGGAAGTAGTTTTAGTGGTTTGTATTACTAGTAGTAAGTGGTAATGGTAGTGGTCGTATGTTTAGCGCTTAAAATTTTTTAAATCTTACAGGTAATATCAAGTGGTAAATAGTACTGAGCATGCTCAGCAGGTATACTAGCTACTACTAGTACTACTCTTGCTACTGCTACTGCTACTGCTACTAGTAATTTATAACTGTTTATTGCTGCTGCTAGTGCTGCTGTACTACTACTCACTACTACATGTTGTGATGTCACTTACACTTGCATTGCTCTGATTGGTCATTTCATCATACAGTCTACATGTAGCCAGCTTGGAACTGATGTGATTTTATTTGGGTGGTGAAGGCATGGTAGCCTGCTGAGACATCCTCTGCGGATATGGGACTGATCCAGGCTGCTGCAGTTTTATACCTTTCAAACCTGTGTTAACTGGGTCCTTTCTATATAATGGACATCTGTCTTTTAATGGACCTTTATGATACCCTTTGAAATGACCCTTACATTCAGGTTTGACCATCGACATGTTTTATGTTTGAACGTTGTTGTATCAATATATGACAATAGGTTGGAGGCAGTGCATGTGTGACAATGGCTTTTTTGGTATTGCACGCCTGTCGTGCATTACTCTTATGTCAGTAATGTCAAATATGATACATAGATGTGTAAAATGAAGGGGGTTAACAGTGTCT
>NW_014578183.1:42878-89873 GCF_000485595.1 Priapulus caudatus
CACACACACACACACACACACACACACACACACACAGAGAGACGCACACACATACACACACCTGCAGACGCACACAGATATGTGATAGGCCGGAAACGAAACAAGGAAAAAGAGGAGGGGGGCTGTGCGTGCTTTGCTGTTCTGTTATGTGAGAGATATAATAAAGTTTATTCCGTACCACACAAGTTTGGATCGTGCTTTATCATTTCAACCGTATAATTCAAATTCTTCGTTACAGATACATTACACAGGAAACACACACCACACGCACGGACCCAACCCGTAGGAGGCGACATTGTATAGGGCCGGCGGCGAAATGTTTTGTCCCGCTTGAGTTCTGGACCCTAACCCTAACCCTAACCCTAAGCCTAACCCGAACCGTAACCCTAACCGTAATGAAACTTAATGAACACTAATCAATTTAATGAAATGAAAGAAAATGTTTTAAATGAAATTGTTGTAAAGAAATCATGTCAATATTTGCGTTAATTCGAAAACAATAGTTAAATGGATAAAGATCGAAAAATACCGAAAACACGAAAATAATTGGAAATCATACGGGATTCGAACGAAAGACCGTTGAGACGTAACGACGGCGCTCTACCTCGTCAGCTATAGAGGCTTCATCGAAAATGATACATGACATATCCTAAATAAGAATGAAGTCGAGTGAATGGGAGTGCGCTGATAGGGGGCGCGCGTGATTGGGGTCCGGAACTCGTGGGCCAAAAATTTCGCGGCCCGGCACACGCACACGCACACACGCACACACACACACACACACACGCGCAGACGCATACGCACAGACACATACACACAGAGATACACATACACACGCGCACACACACCACACACCTGCAACGCGTTGGAACTGCGCTGGTGACGATGTGTGTGGGAAATCGGCAGATAACGGATAAGCCATTGGACTGCGTGCCAATCAATCAATCAGTCAATTGCATGAAACAATGGTGTGACGCGAGGAAGGTATGCAGCTCGTAGTAGCTAGGTTATGTGGAAGTTAATAATCATGTGGGTACGCACGGGGTAAAACGGCTTTATGAGTTAACGTGAGGAACGTTAGGTAGGCATTTCGTACCATGCGTGCCTGTGGACGGTCACTTACAGAGTTATCGTAGCAATGATGAATGTACGGTATATTTTGAGAATGAAGGCATAGTAGAATAGATTGCGTGTGCGTAGCTATGTGCGTCTGTACTGGTGAGTGTGTGCGTGTAATGCCACGCCGATGATACGGTTACCGTAGCGTAGCAGCGCATGGAATGATATGGTATTGAGGTGAGTTGCTGACTTCGTCACAGCTGCGGTGAAGCCGTGAGGCGACTTGCTGGCGCGAAGGCGTGAAGTAATGTGTATGGTTATGCTTTGTTTGTGTGTATGAAAATGGGTTATCTGGCAATCATGTATATTGAAAGGCTGATGAGAGAAGCATGTGTAAATACACGGCTGCGTTTCAGTAATACCCCCGTCAGAGTGGACGGCGACCATCGGCGACCGTACAGCGACCAGAAAATGTAGAAGGTCGCCGGCAAACGTCAACACAATGGCAGAGAAACTCGCAAGAAATGACAAAGTTTAAGAAAACGGCGCTGTTACCGGTTTCTCACGCCGCGCCGCCACGACCTGTGCGCGCTTATGGCGTTTCTATTGCCATCTATGGGCTTGGCAACGGCGATCGGACGCGGCTGTGACGACGGTGATGAACTTTGCTAGCCGATGTATTGTGTAATGGTTACCTGATGTTGTCGTGCGAGTGCATGCGATATCGACGGACCTAGCATGTGGGGCCCATTAAGTTGAGTGACCGGGATCGAAGACGGCTGCGTTACATGGATTGGCGGTTCATTTCCACACGTTGATTATTCGGACGGACTTAGACAGAGAAAGAGGTGTTTTAGTCGCACCGCGTATAAATTGCACCTGTACAGTGGAAATGCTGTCGCGTTATATTTTAAACAGGCGCATCGACGCCGCGACGGCAATTGTAAATGCCGATGACGTCAAAACCATTGGAGTGAGTGTTGTTGATGAGGATTTTGTGCAAGAAAACACCAGAGTTATTGCGCACATCTTACGTATAAAGAAGAGTCAGCCTGGCAAGAAGAAGGCGGCTACAAGAGAGTATGGTGGAAAAGTGCAAAAACTAGAGCAACCATACGACCGTCTGGTGTTGTGCAGGTAACGCGTCGTTTCAGTGAGATGTATAATTTAGCCGATGCGAAGTGAACATGTAAACCGACATTCGTTAAGGCAACAAGTGTTAACTATAGTCTCAACGTTTGGCACGGGTATTGTTGTAATGAAGATGAAACTGGATTGACCAATGAATGGAATGAATGAATTGTTCGATTTATAGAGGAGATATATCTGTATGAAACGGAAAACATGTAATGAAATCACAGATACAATTAACCATACCGGGGGTGCCATACCGCAAGTAGATATACTTGCTGTAATGAATGAAAGCACTCGCGTTTGAATAAAGTGAAGAATGACAGAGATGATAGATAACACATGTGTTTATATGTATGTCGATTTCTAGAAATGGAAGTGAAATGGTTGGCACCATAATAATATTATGACAGCGATGACGTCGCGGATTTGTTGCGACTCGTAATATCGCAACTGTTTGTATATAGGAACGCTAGATAACCGTAGGGGTGGTTACCCGTAGGAGTATAACCCCTGGTTACCCTACGGGTCGTTACCCCCTATCCTGTGGGTTGGGTTACATTATTTTATTTATATGTTAGCGTAAAAGCGAGTGTAAAGTTAAATGATTTCGCGTTGTCATAACACCAAAATAGTCATTTATACGTCGTTGAGTAAGTGAAAAATTGGTTGGGTTGCAATAATTTCTGCGGTGAAAAGTCTCTGCGGTGAAAAGTGGGGTGTGAAAAGTATTTTGGGCTGTTGTCGGATCATAAGACGCCCACGTCTACGCAAGAGCGAAACGCTGTGACACCTGATATGTAGCGTTATATTATGGAGAATTGATCATGTGCAGAGGTGGGACATAGTGTTACCTTGTTCGTTATGGAACGTTGGAAATAAGAAATGAGTAAAATGTTTACTAAAACGTTGAGAGTATCGTTGAGAAAGCGCATAATCTATCAGCACGTTTCTATGATTCCTAACATTGCAATTGCTGTGATGTGCATTTCAGAGATATCACTGAAGGCACATTGTTCTACGTTTACTGTCGAGACGAAGTAAAAGCAGCACAACTGTTTTTGATGCGAGACTGCGCCTGGGTCGGGATGACTATTTGTGTTTTCGAACCCGAATTCCAATTTCTGGTCGCTGGCATGACTGCAATCACGAGCGAACAACCACTGTTGCCCCTGCATGAGCAGTGCATGGGGGTGCTCTCGCAGCCCTACATTAGTGGATGGGCCGTGGCTGCGACGACGAAGTGTCTGTTTGTGAGAAACGCTGAGATTGCTGTGAGTCGTCTGAATGTTATTGAAGCTTGCGGCGCCAATATGTGTGACGGACAGCACGATCACACAGTCAGATGCTGTGCACTGACCAGTGCTACACCAAGAAAGAACATCTTGCGCTGTAGTCTGTCTTGCGAAATGGCAGGAATCGTCGCCACCACTTTCCAATCGACATCATGGACGAGGTTCATTATGGACGAGGCTTGTATGAAAGTAAGCACACAGCAGCGTGGCTATGATGTTATTCGTAAGAGGGTAGCAGTGCGCGCGCGTTGGAATGTGTGTGTGTGTGAGTGCGTATGTGGGTGGTTGCGTGCTTACGCGCGCGCGCGTGTTTGTGTGTGCGCATGCATTGCGTTACAAAAGTAAGGTATAGGTTGACCTATACCCTGGTGTATAGCAAATTAGCAATCTTATAGGCTTGTATTAGATAGGCGCACAGTAAAGAAGTATTGTAACGTTTAACCTACCGTCGTGCGCGCACTGAACAAATAATGTGTTGTTTACTGGACTGTCGCGCGCGCACTGGAGAAATTGTATGTGTGTTGAACAAATTGAAAAATGTGTGTGTCTGTGTACGTGTCAAACATTCATGTGACATGAAACGAGTTCAACAACTGTATTATACCAACCTATTCACCATCTCACAGCACAAACAACTTTCTCGTTGAGAACAAAATACGAGTTGCACGTCTAAGCAAATAGTAATTGCCGCAATGTTGTTTCGCAGGTTCCGCAGTTCATCCTCGATGCGTACATCGAGAGCAACCAGGGGGCGCACTGTAACATCATCGTGACGCAGCCTCGCCGCATCAGCGCCATCACGGTGTGCGAGCGCGTGGCGGACGAGCGCTCGGAGCACGTCGGCATCACGGCCGGCTACAGCGTGAGGTTTGACACGGCCTTCCCGCGGCCGTACGGCGGAATCATGTTCTGCACCGTTGGTACGTGCGTTTGGTTGCAGTCGAATATTGTATCATTTGTTGTACGATGTATATGATGTGATGTAATACAACGTACATAGTAAGTAGCATAGTAGTAGTCTTATGAGTAGTAGTAGTGGTGGTGGCGGTGGCAGCAGCGGCAGTAGAAATTGTAGTGGAAGTAGTTGTAGTGGTTGTATTACTAGTAGTAGTGGTAATGGTAGTGGTCGTATGTTTAGTCTTAAAATTTTTTTAAATCTAACAGGTAATAATTAAGTGGTAAATAGTACTGAGCATGCTCAGCAGGTATACTAGCTACTACTAGTACTACTCTTGCTACTGCTACTGCTACTGCTACTAGTACTGTTATTGCTGCTGCTAGTGCTGCTGCTACTACTACTACTACATGTTGTGATGTCACTTACACTTGCATTGCTCTGATTGTCATTTCATCATACAGTCTACATGTAGCAGCTTGGAAATGATGTGATTTTATTTGGGGTTGAAGGCATGGTAGCCTGCTGAGACATCCCTCTGCGGATATGGGACTGATCCAGGCTGCTGCAGTTATACTTTCAAACCTGTGTTAACGGTCCTTTCTATATAATGGACATCTGTCTTTAATGGACACTTTATGCATACCCTTTGAATGACCCTTACATTCAGGTTTGACATCGACATGTTTTATGTTTGAACGTTGTATGTCATAATGACAATAGGTTGGAGCAGTGCATGTGTGACAATGACTTGTTATGGTATTGCACCCTGTCGTGCATTACTATTATGTCAGTAATGTCAAATATGATACATAGATGTGTAAAATGAAGGGGTTAACAGTGTCTACAAGGCGTCTATCCACTGCATTACCTCATGTAGATGCTAGGCGATTGTTATTTGATGCCATGTAGCTATAGGCATAATCACTCACTATAGTCGTTTATGGCCACTTCAGATGTGGTTAGTATTCGTAAGAGTTTTCTCTCTGTAAAAGAGATAATGGCACGTGCGTGTGTGTGTGTGATGCGTGTTTGCAGGCACGCTGCTGCGTAAGTTGGAGAACGGACTGCGCGGCGTGTCACACGTCATCATCGACGAGATTCACGAGCGAGATCTCAACACAGACTTCCTCATGGTGCTCGTGAAAGACATGGTACGCCATATCATGTCGTGCTCCTTCATGATATCATGAGTCTATCAATAGGAGGAGTCAATAGAAGAGTCTAACAGGAGTCTTGATTGTCGTAGATCCGAATTAATTTTTTTGACCCGTTATGAGTGAGCCTGAGCGAGCGCGTGTATCGTGTTCCTTCACGATATTTCCCACTTCCTCATGCAAGACATGGTATGTGGTATAGTGTCGTGTTCCTTCATGGTATCTCACAGTTCCTCATGTAAGACATAGGATGTTGTTATTTTTGTGGTATTCCTTTCATGAGCTGGTAATGTATTTCACAGTACTCTGTACCTTGTTTGGCTTAGAGCGAGAGTTTTTTGAGTTACTGACTGATGGATTCGATCTCTGCAGGCGAAGATGTATGCAGACCTGAGAGTGATCCTGATGTCGGCTACCATCGATACGTCCCTGTTCTCCGAGTACTTTGGGAATTGTCCGATCATGGAGGTCTATGGACGTAGTCATCCCGTGCAAGGTGCCTGTGTGTGTGTGTGTGTGTGTGTGTGTGTGTGCGTGCGTGTGTGCCTGCGTGCGTGCCTGTGTGTGTGTGTCCGTGTGTGCGTGCGTGCGTGTGTGTTCTTGTATTGTGGCATATCAAACATGAAACGTTTTAGAAACGGAAAAAACTTTCACCAGGGCTTCAAGATCTGGTAAGCTATCCTAGTTGATATAGAACTGACCCAAAACTGCCGTCACTCAAGCTTACGATTTCCAGTGCACTCCCATGTTGATGCAGATTTTGATCATTGTAGAATACTATCTGGAGGACTGCGTGCAGATGTTGAAGTTTAATCCGCCGCCATCGATAAAGAAGCGCAAGACCCGCGATGACTACGATGATGACGACGTTCCCACGGCAGCGGTCACCGATCCCGATGTGGTACGAGATACCGTCGTGCAGTATACTCCCAATGTTTTACTGCTCGAAATACTTCTTTGATTTTACTAGAAAAGTCATTATTGTACTGGACAATGTGTGCAGTGCTAGCCTGTATGTTCACTCACTAATGTTGTGGTTGAGTGCCCCGTAGTGTCCGTCGTTGGTGTTAATTGTTAGGCTGTGTCACACATGTGGACTTCTCTTTACATATAACAAACCATTTTCACGGCACCTATGCTATGCACTGCTAATGATAATATGTTTTGTTATTTCAGAAAAATGAAGACTTGAACATAATAATCGGCGAAGGTTACAACAACGAGACGAAGGCTGCGATGTCACAGATGTCAGAGAAAGAGCTGTCATTCGAACTCATCGAGGGCCTGCTGACCTACGTTCGTGGACTTGAAGTCTCAGGTACAATTGTGCAAGCACACAATAAGAAATTAACACAATAAGAAAAGTAAGAAATTACTGCTACTTTCTTTCCAGAAAAATGACAGCCAAAATCAAAGTTTCTGTATAAGTTTTGTTTTCTGGTTAAAATCATTAGCCTGATGCACAAAAGCTATTTATAGCCTTGGGTTTACTTGCTTTCTAACATCAAGGGGTGCCTTCAACAGGGTAGACAGTGTAGAGACAAAATACTGAGTGAATAGGTGATGAAAAATGTTTTCTGTTCCATCGGAAAAGTGAATTGTTACTTACTGGCAGCAGATCTGCTTGTCCTGAAGAAGTGGAAATATATTCATTTTGACCCCCCCCCCCCCTGCAGTCAATGCAGTTTTACTACTGGCACCTTTCTCAACAGTCCAAGTTGATGGTAAGAATAGTTGTGAAGCCCAATCCATTGCTAACCTTGGTGTTGTGTGGCTGTGTCCGATGCGATTAGTGAGGGTGTCTCGCTGTCATTTCAGGGGCTGTGCTGATCTTCCTACCCGGATGGGCGCTGATCTCGCTGCTGCAGAAGCACCTGCAGCAGCACCCGGTGTTCGGCACGTCTAGTTTCCTCATCCTGCCGCTGCACTCACAGATCCCGCGAGAGGACCAGCATCGTGTGTTCGAAAAGGTGCCACCGAACGTCACGAAGGTACGCCGACACCGCTATCTTACCACTCACATGACTCACTGACTCGCCTCATCCCACCACACACAGAGCCACGCCTCATCTCTCATTGCCCCGCATCACATCGCATCATCGTGAGTTCGAGAAGGTGCCGACCAACGTCACGAAGGTACGCCGATGCCGCTATCTTACCACTCGCTTGTCCGTTCACCTCCCCTCTATCATCACTTACTGACTGACATGCATCATCACACCACACACAGAATCATGTCTCATGTCTCATTGCCCCGCATTGCATCACTCCTCTAGGTCACAGTCACTGCCTGCTACATTCAGTCAATATCTACAGCTTTACTCAAGCAGTTCCTAATTCAATGCTCTTGTGATTTGTTAATATAACTATGACTATATATATGATGTGATATGTACCTGCAGATTAATATGACCATCCCTAGCCACGCACCTAGCCATTGCAGCTTGAACGTGATGAATCCTATCTAGGGGTTTGAGGACTTTACGTCCAATGAAACTCCCATTGCGGATATGGGACTGATTCAAGCTAAACTTCGCAGGTGGAAAAAATACAAGTGTAAACAAAATACAGTGTCTGTAACAGCAGCTAGGATTAGGAATAGGGCTTGAGGTTATTAGTAGGGATCTGTTTGGTTTTAATATGCCTGATTTGAGTTGCTGCATTATCATTGGTGGGTGCAATTGACACGTGTATCTCTTTCACGTCTGTGCATGTTTATGCTTTTGTAGCTGATCCTGTCCACGAATATCGCAGAGAGCAGCATTACCATCGACGATGTCGTGTTTGTCATTGACTCATGCAAGTAAGTGCCTCCTCTTATCTCATCTTGTCTCATGCCTCATCTTGTCTCTTGTTTAGAGTGACATTTGCACAGTACTGTATTCAACTTGTGTGTAGTTAGTTCAACTTAGTGTAGTGTAAAGTCCGTGTATGCAGTTGTGAATTAGGGATAAGATATAGGGATTAGGATTATGTATAGGGTTCTCTTCTGTTCGTGTCTGTTTCAAAATTTATACAGTAACCTGCTATTCATGTCGATATTCAGAGATGTATCTTGGCTAGTCGAGACCACGAGAATTGCATAGTGGAGAGGTGGGGGAAAAAGGGTGGGTCGAGGGTCTGACAGTGAGGAGCTTGCAGGCTCACGTTGACATATCTGTTACCAATGTCCCGTCTTTAAATTAATAAATATATTAATAAAATAATTGTGTTAGCCAGCGTGTTTTCTTGTGTCACTGCAGGCAGAAGATGAAGATGTTCACGGTGCATAACAACATGACGAACTACGCGACGGTGTGGGCGTCGAAGACGAACCTGGAGCAGCGACGGGGTCGCGCGGGCCGCGTGCGACCCGGCTTCTGCTTCCACCTGTGCAGCAGGGCGCGCTTCAACGCGTGAGTACCAGCCCTCGTCCGTCGACCAGCTGTAAGGCCATCCTTAAAAAATTCTGTTTGCTGTCCCCCGACCCATGATTTTTTTAGTGGGTAGGTTTTTTTTTTGTGAGGCATAATAGTTATTTTAAGTCTGTCCTCATGTTTGCCACACATGCTTTGTGTTTCAGTCTTAACTATGAAAAATGTAAAAAAAAAAACATGGAACCCAAAATGTAAAAAAAAACTTGGGTTGCGGCTATTTTCGTGGGTCGGTCGGAGGACAGCAAACATATAATTTTTTAAGGGTGGCCTAACCGAATTGGCGTTCCGGTGGTCCCGAACAGTGTTGACTCCAGCTGGTAACTGATGGCACCTTACGTAGTGTTTCGGATGGCGTCGACAATTCTTTAACGTGGCGAATGATGTTGTGGGGAACGAGCATGTTCTCTCGTGCGAGATCAGTGGTTCCCGACACAACGCGCTGATCGTAGTAATGTGGTGATATGACTGGTGTTTCCTGGCGAATGACATAGTGACCTGAGAGCGACCCCGTGTCGTCGCTTCTCATCAGCACTAACCTGTTGTTGGGTGCATAGGTTGGACAACCACACGACGCCGGAGATCTTCCGCACGCCGCTGCACGAGCTGGCTCTCAGCATCAAGCTGCTTAACCTCGGATCCATCCCCGAGTTTCTCGCCAAAGCCATCGAGCCGCCGCCGCTAGACGCCGTCGCCGACGCAGAGAGCACGCTCCGAGGTACGTCCACGCGCCAGCCAGCGCCACCTAGTGTTCTCTATCACCTACTGAGCACCTACTGTCCAGTGTCACCCCTTGGTGCTACCCGCTGCCTCCTGGTGCAGCCTACTGTCCAGTGTCACCCCATGGTGCTACCTGCTGCCTCCTGGTGCAGCCTACTGTCCAGTGTCAAGCAGAGATACTACGTTCTATCATAAGAATATTTAGCCGAATTCTATTTTTATGGAGTTCTTCTGCACAATCCCACATAGATGCACAGTCTCACGGCTTTTATGAAAGCAGGACGTTGCAGCAATAAAAAAGACAAAACAAAGAAACGTTTTTTATGCACAGTGAAAAAATGTTTAAATCAAAATAGACACATATATACTATTTGGTTAACAATGGCATATTTACCGTTAAAACTACGATTTTCCATACTGGAACTATAAATTATAAACGAATGTTTCAATCGCACAGATACAACAAAATCATATTTTCCAAGCGTTGACATGACGTAGAAATGTATAGATATATCATATGTACAATATACAATAATACACAACATATTTAATACATAATATACACAAGCGCCTTTAAAATCATTTCATGAATAATGGTTTGGTTTTCTATTTGAATTTTGCAAATATGGTAACCTTCTTTGCAGCAACATAAATACTAATGCTCAAGGGGTCGTTGTCGTATCAGGTACTACAGATATGTACCCGAGGTACATATATGTATACACGAAGTGTACCAGACTTGTACTACAGAAGTGTACCCTAACCCTAACACTAACCCTAACCCTAACCCTAACCCTAAACATACCTCATATAAAAATATAAACATAATACGAAACAACCTAAAACTACCTCGGGTACATATCTGTAGTACCTGATACGACAACGACCCCATCTGCAATACTAATAGCATAAAGATCCCGACGTGTAAGATATTTATTTCCAGCATGAAATAATTACCAATATTTTTCGATTCCATAATTACCTCTCCACTTGAGATTGAGTACCCTGGGCTCTGGACTTTGATAATTACAATGCAGTATAATAATATAACATAATATAATTTGACATTGAATAATGTCATCACGATAATATGAATAAAATCTCAAGTGATCTATATGTATATGGGTGTCGTAGAATGTAGAATGTAGTTTGTATAGTTAGTAGAGTTAACATTCTAGTTAGTGTTATAAGTCAAGTTCTTCAAATGTCGGTGAAAATCGGCGTTGTATGTATTACGTGAGAGGAATGTGTTGAAATAGAAATAGAAATAGGAATGTGAGTATTACCAAAGAGCTTAGAATGATAACAGGTGACACTCCCTTTCTAACGCTATGTAATTGGATTGGAAGTGCTGTCACCTAGTGACCAGATTGATTAAAATTACTATAAACCATTGGAAGATAATACTTATCATTACATTTTGATGCATTTTTATGGAATATGGCCATCTAATTAAAACATCGGAGCAGAGTGACTCTGTTCGTCAAGCCAACATAATAAAGAGGTGGTTAAATAAAATTCTCAACAAAGAGATACGATTATTTTGTTGTTATTTTGTTGTTGATTTTGGGTTTAACAGCCGCATATGGGCTTTATCATGTGCATCATTGGAATGAATACATATGTATTGAAAGACGAAAGCATAAACGCATATTGGCAAATAGTTCGCAGGAAGAAATATAATGTACTGCAGTATCTTCATCGCAACGTTATCACTGGGCGCATATCACACAATACGGGCGTTGCAATGACATCCTTGCACTACTATACAACAACCCGACTAAAACGAGGACAAAAACGGTATTAAGAAGTTATTCGCAAAGTGAACACAACAGTTGCAATGGATTATAAGCACATGGCAGTAACATGACTGAACATGGCGGACATGATCGCAACCTTATAACTGTGCGCATATCACACAATACGGGCGTTGCAATGACATCATTGCACTACTATACAACAACCCGACTAAAACGAGGACAAAAACGGTATGAAAAAGTTATTCGGAAAGTGAACACAACAGTTGAAGTGGATTATAAGCACATGGCAGTAACATGACTGAACATGACAGACATGATCGCAACCTTATAACTGTGCGCATATCACACAATACGGGCGTTGCAATGACATCCTTGCACTACTATACAAGAACCCGACTAAAACGAGGGAAAAACGGTATTAAGAAGTTATTCGCAAAGTGAACACAACAGTTGAAATGGATCGCCAGTAACTTTTCTTGCACGTAGCCTAAAACTAGACATTGTAGACCTACTACAAGGCACCATTTCAGGTAAAGGAGCCGATGACATTTTAAAAATACGGCTTCAATAACGCCATGGCAAATGAAACGCCCATAAAACAATATCATTTCTAAGCGAATAAATATGCAGAGTTTAGATAAAGTTGACATTTGCACACACAACTTGCAGCACACATATAATCGAACTGAAGCTATAGGATCTGAAGTAGATGACACCTCGACCTATAGCGTATTAGATTGACTTATCGAGTATGACCTACAAGGGGGGGGGGCGGATGTTTTTGGTACAGCCAAACATGTGCATGATGAATAACTCATAGGCATACTTTGTGCAAAATGAATTGTGCACAACATACTGTCATGATACAGCAATTGCTGTCTAGACATATATGATATGTCTTGAAAGGCAAAAGCATAAACCCATATTGGGCAATACTTTAGATTAAGAAATATAATCGACTGCAGTATCTTTATTTGAACGTTATGACTGTGTGCATATCAGACAGCTGCAGAAGCTGCAATGAGATCATTGCACTACTATAGAAAAGGTATAAATGCAATGGTCTTATAAATGATTGCCAAAGTAAAGAGAAGTGTGGGAGGTGATCATAAACGAAGGGGAGTAACTATTATTGCACCTAGCATAAAAATACAAATTGTATATCTACTGCAAGTCACCATTGCGCTGCAGGTAAAGGAGCACATGACATGTTAAGAACAGAACTTGAATGAATTCATGTCGAACTGAATGATGTTAGTTGTATGCGAAGAAATATAGAGAGTTTAGCCGAAGTTTATGTTTGAATACAGAACTTGCTGCACACATATAACGGAACCACCACCATCCAGTATGACCTACAGTGAGGTGGGGCACGGAGGGTGTGGTAAGATTTTGGGTTTAACAGCCGCATATAGGCATTATCATGTGCATCATTAGAATGAATACATATGTATTGAAAGGCGAAAGCATAAACGCATATTGCCACATAGTTCGCAACAAGAAATATAATGTACTGTAGTATCTTGATCCGAACCTTATCACTGTGTGCATATCACACAATATGGGCGTTGCAATGACATCATTGCAGTACTATACAAGAACCCCACTAAAACGAGCACAAAAACGGTGTTAAAAAGTTATTCGCAAAGTAAACACAACACTTGAAATGGATTATAAGCACATGGCACGAACATGAATTACACCTAGGTGAACAAATATCCATTGTACACCTACTGCAACTCACCATTGCAGGGGAAGTTGCACATAACATTGTAAGAATACGAGACTTTCTCATCTAACCTATGGGAACATATATACACTGTACATGGCACCCGACAATGGAAATTGAATACTCGCAGAACTGTGTCACAGATTGAGGAAAGGAGCAATGGTGTGAGCAAAGTGATGGCATTTCATCATGGCACCCGATAAGGAAACTGACGAACTGTTTGCGTTCGCAAAATGAATACTGTCTGTGCATCAAGTTGATTTGTGGGCAGCGTGCTAAATAGCAGGTGATTTTTGTTAACGAGCCACTAGCTATCGATTAAGACAATTCGCGTGTAGATTGATGCGGCAGAACGTTAGATCAGCGATTCCCTGCCGCTGCGGTATAGATGTAAACTTTGGCGATGAGGGGCGGGGGGCGATGCCTGTGTTAGCGTGGCACTGCGTGCCAATCATCGGGCTGCGCCCAATCACACGCCCGTCACGTCGTCCAGTGAGAAATGATACAAGTTTGCGTTGCACAGTTTCGCTGCGCGCGGATTAGACGCGCTGTTTCGCGGGATATATGCGCACGCGACCGCGGAGATGTTCAAGTATGAAGCGCTGCCCGCAGTGGATACGTGCGCCACATTGTAGGCCCGGCGCACGTATCCACAGCGGTCAGCGGATGATGATCTTGTGGTTTTATAAAATAGCAAAACATATACCAATGATACACTGTACATACTAATTCTGTTACGCTTGCAATATGTCTTTTAACTTTTAGGGGCAAGGGCGGGTTGGGTGATGGATATGGCCCAGTCATATATGTATTTAATACAAAATATCACCATCACCACACCCACGCGGGTACTTTTCGCGGCATTTGTTCCGAAACTCAGGGGTTCTGGCTTTCGTAGTCCCCCTTCCGCCATGTTGGATTTTTTCCGATTACACGTGAGCCCACCGGTTCTATGATCAATCGTCAATTTACGACGTTAGCATCTCACGCTTCATGATCAAATGTCACTCTCCGTGTTCGTCCTTCCTTCCGATCCGACTTCTGACGTGTCGGCTTGTGCACGTTTTGTGGTACATTTATCAATGTCACGTGTCGGCTTGTGCATGTTTTGTGGTACATTTATACGTGTCATGTGTTGGCTTGTGCGTGTTTCAGCATCGGCGACCCCATCGTCATTATCGCGACGATGTCTACCTTCCAGGACCCGTTCCTGATGGTGGCGGGCCGCGTGGTCGGAGCTCACCGCTACCTCGCCGGCTCGCGCCACAGCGACCAGATAGCCATGCTCAACGCGTTCTACGGCTGGGAGGATGCCAGGTATGCCGTCCCGCTGTTGTTGAAAGTCACGTGAGTGTTGCTACCCTGTTAGCGAGAATCGCGTATGCGATGCTAGATACGCCCCCTGCTAATGAGAATCGTATGTGCAATGCTATATACACGCCCCTTGCTGGTGCGAGTCACATGTGCAATGATAGATATGCCCCCTGCTGGCGAGAATCATGTGCAATGCTGGGTATGCCTCCTGCTGGCAAGAATTGCATGTGCAATGCTAGATACGGCCTAGATTTGTCTGTGGTCAATGTCCCAAAAATCTTTCTGAAATCTCGTTGTCAAACGAGACGTCCTTGGAAAATTTGATGTTTTCATTTGTGTAAAAGGGGGAAAAAATGCCCTCTGCCTTCAGTTTACGCAGCCTGTGTGTATGTTTTTCAGGGAGGGTGGTGAACAGGTGGAGTCGACGTACTGTAATGCGAAGGCGCTGAACATGTCGATCCTGCGCATGGCATACGAGGCGCGCCACCAGCTGCGCGAGATCCTCAGCAACGCCGACTTCCCTGAGCAGTGCCTCATGCCGCTCGGCTTCAGCGTCGTCGGACCCGACGCCGGCCTCGACATGGTGAGGGCGCCACTGTTGCATTACCAGTTTGCCTTGCGTGTGTAGGTGGCACACCTGTGTAACATTGGACAGCGGTCCTGGGTAGGCATTGCAAGGTATAGTTTGCTGGTTCGGTTTCTAGAGCTTGAGGCAAAAATAGGCCGCTCTATGTATGTTTGGGGGCTGTTTGTTTGCTGTTTGCCTGAAGTCGTGTCGTGCTTGTTCTTTAGTTGTCTCGCTGCTCTGCAGGTGGCCTCTGCATTGACGATGGGACTCTACCCGAACGTCTGCTACCACAAGGGCAAGCGCAAGATCCTGACGACCGGATGTAAGGCCGCACTCATCCACAAAGGCTCGGTGAACATGAGCAAGTTTGAGCAGGAGTTCCCATCTCCGTACTTCGTCTTCGGAGAGAAGGTACAGCATTTGCGCAGGTCTAGGGAAAAATGGAAATTCTTGAAATTTCAAAGTGATATTTGCTAGGTCTGGAAAGTTCTGTAAAATAGGCTATGTGCCTGTAATGTTCTGGTCCTCTGGATAATAAGTTGTTATTGTGTGGTCCTAGAAATTGTTTTAAATTGAGCTCCTGCCTATCTTGTCTGTAAGGCAATGAAATTTATTTCACGCAAGAACACTTGGCATTTCACTTGAGTGGGAGTCATGCAGTTATGCAGTGAAACCATCTCTATAGAACAGACACTTGTCTATAAAGGACACTTCGCATTAAGTAACCCTTATACACAGGTTTGACAGTAATCTAGCGAGTGAGTTCTATTTGTATTTTTCACACGTTTCGTTGTGTTCCTTTCAGATACGCACACGGGCAGTGTCTGCTAAGCAGATGACTCTGGTCTCAGCATTGCAGCTGCTGCTGTTTGCTAATCGTACTGCTGTCAACGATAATGGCACAATCGTTCTTGATGGCTGGTATGTATGTGCTGCAGCCTAGTAGTGAGATAATTTCCTGTAGTGGATATACACATTACCTGAATTCGAAGTTCATTTAGAATTTAGTTTGACACATCTTCTCGTAGTAGCAATACGCATGTTAACGTGACTTGCCTGTTATCTAGAAATTGGTTTTAGAAATTTTGTTGTGGTGATATACCAACTTGTTTTAGAGCGTTTATTGTCACTTCAGGATTAGATTGAAAATGCCTCATCAGGTGGCAGCAAAGATCATCGCTCTGCAGCCGGCCATCGAAGGCTGCATCATTAAGGCGTGCAACTCTCCGGACTACATAATGGCGCCCTCTGACCTTGATCGACAGCTCATCACTGTAGTGCGGCATTTATCGAAGCTGCAAACAGCTGACTTTGGCATAGACAGGCAGGCGTAAGTGGTGCTTCTAAAGAGACCTCACTCGCAGAGTTATCATTGAGCGGTTGGACTTGTAAAACCACGACGCACGGGTTGTGAGTGGCACATCTAGACAACCTTGCGATTAACCTATCCATCTCTCGGGATTGATACTATCACCACCCACCATCTACAGCCTGGTGTCACCTATCGCCATCACCTACTGTCCAGTGTCACTTACTATCACCACCCACCATCTACAGCCTTGAGTCACCTATTGTCATCACCTACTTCCAGTGTCACTTACTATCACCATCCACCGCCTACAACCTGGTGTCACCTAATGTCATCACCTACTGCCCAGTGTCACTTACTAGCACCACCCACCACTGATTGCCTGAGCTACTATGCTCTTTGTTGCATGGGATTCAAGTATGCAACAAACTGCGTACCATTTGTTAATGCAAAATCTGATCCTCCATCTGTGTTATCTGGCCTATACAATAGTTGACCAGTCCACCTATATTAGTATTTCTGTCCATATTACCACTTAGTGTTCAAGCCCATTGAAGGCATAGTCGGGTAAAGATTTTGCATCTTGTTTCTCTCAATGTGAGACGATGGTAGTAGTGAGATGAGTCATTCTGTATTTTTACAGAGATGAAAGCGCTAGACAAGCACAATGAACTGACACCTCTGGGTAAGATATTGGCACGAATGCCTTTGGAGCCTCAGCTGGGGAAAATGATCATACTCGGCTGCATATTCTTGTGAGTAAATTTTTTTAATTTTCATCACAAAATAAATATAAGAAAGAGTAGACTAGTTAAACATATGTATAGAAGGGCCCACACATGCACAGTGCCAAAATTGCCCTCGGTAGACAGGTCTGCATCCCATAGAGGTGACGGCTAACACAGTTTTTACTACATTTGGGTTTGACCTTATATGGTGCGTGTGTCCATATCGCGTGTCTGCGTTGTCGTGTTTCGTGGTCTGTGTATTTATATCACCTGTCGGTATTGTTGTGTTTCGTTGTACATGTATCCATGTGATGTATCGGCATATAGGCGGGTTTCGTGGCACATGTATCCATGCCACGTGTCGGCTTGTGCACGTTTTGTGGTACATTTATCAATATCGCGTGTCGGCTTGTGCACGTTTTGTGGTACATTTATCAATATCGCGTGTCGGCTTGTGCACGTTTTGTGGTACATTTATCAATGTCACGTGTCGGCTTGTGCATGTTTTGTGGTACATTTATACATGTCACGTGTTGGCTTGTGCGTGTTTCAGCATCGGCGACCCCATCGTCATTATCGCGACGATGTCCACCTTCCAGGACCCGTTCCTGATGGTGGCGGGCCGCGTGGTCGGAGCTCACCGCTACCTCGCCGGCTCGCGCCACAGCGACCAGATAGCCATGCTCAACGCGTTCTACGGCTGGGAGGATGCCAGGTATGCCGCCCCGCTGTTGTTGAGAGTCACGTGAGTGTTGCTACCCTGTTAGCGAGAATCGCGTATGCGATGCTAGATACGCCCCCTGCTAATGAGAATCGTATGTGCAATGCTATATACACGCCCCTTGCTGGTGCGAGTCACATGTGCAATGATAGATATGCCCCCTGCTGGCGAGAATCATGTGCAATGCTGGGTATGCCTCCTGCTGGCAAGAATTGCATGTGCAATGCTAGATACGGCCTAGATTTGTCTGTGGTCAATGTCCCAAAAATCTTTCTGAAATCTCGTTGTCAAACGAGACGTCCTTGGAAAATTTGATGTTTTCATTTGTGTAAAAGGGGGAAAAAATGCCCTCTGCCTTCAGTTTACGCAGCCTGTGTGTATGTTTCAGGGAGGGTGGTGAACAGGTGGAGTCGACGTACTGTAATGCGAAGGCGCTGAACATGTCGATCCTGCGCATGGCATACGAGGCGCGCCACCAGCTGCGCGAGATCCTCAGCAACGCCGACTTCCCTGAGCAGTGCCTCATGCCGCTCGGCTTCAGCGTCGTCGGACCCGACGCCGGCCTCGACATGGTGAGGGCGCCACTGTCGCATTACCAGTTTACCTTGCGTGTGTAGGTGGCACACCTGTGTAACATTGGACAGCGGTCCTGGGTAGGCATTGCAAGGTATAGTTTGCTGGTTCGGTTTCTAGAGCTTGAGGCAAAAATAGGCCGCTCTATGTATGTTTGGGGGCTGTTTGTTTGCTGTTTGCCTGAAGTCGTGTCGTGCTTGTTCTTTAGTTGTCTCGCTGCTCTGCAGGTGGCCTCTGCGTTGACGATGGGACTCTACCCGAACGTCTGCTACCACAAGAGCAAGCGCAAGATCCTGACGACCGGATGTAAGGCCGCACTCATCCACAAAGGCTCGGTGAACATAAGTTTGTTCAGGTGTTCAGGTTTGCTCAACAGCAAGTTTGAGCAGGAGTTCCCATCTCCTTACTTCGTCTTCGGAGAGAAGGTACAGCGTTTGCGCAGGTCCTGAGAAAAATGGAAAGTCTTGAAATTTTAAAGTGATATTTGCTAGGTCTGGAAAGTCCTGTAAAATAGGCTATGTGCCTGTAATGTTCTGGATAATAAGTTGTTATTGTGTGGTCCTAGAAATTGTTTTAAATTGAGCTCCTGCCTATCTTGTCTGTAAGGCAATGAAATTTATTTCACGCAAGAACACTTGGCATTTCACTTGAGTGGGAGTCATGCAGTTATGCAGTGAAACCATCTCTATAGAACAGACACTTGTCTATAAAGGACACTTCGCATTAAGTAACCCTTATACACAGGTTTGACAGTAATCTAGCGAGTGAGTTCTATTTGTATTTTTCACACGTTTCGTTGTGTTCCTTTCAGATACGCACACGGGCAGTGTCTGCCAAGCAGATGACTCTGGTCTCAGCATTGCAGCTGCTGCTGTTTGCTAATCGTACTGCTGTCAACGATAATGGCACAATCGTTATTGATGGCTGGTATGTATGTGCTGCAGCCTAGTAGTGAGATAATTTCCTGTAGTGGATATACACATTACCTGAACTCGAAGTTCATTTAGAATTTAGTTTGACACATCTTCTCGTAGTAGCAATACGCATGTTAACGTGACTTGCCTGTTATCAAGAAATTGGTTTTAGAAATTTTGTTGTGGTGATTTTGTTGTGGTGATACCAACTTGTTTTAGAGCGTTTATTGTCACTTCAGGATTAGATTGAAAATGCCTCATCAGGTGGCAGCAAAGATCATCGCTCTGCAGCCGGCCATCGAAGGCTGCATCATTAAGGCGTGCAACTCTCCGGACTACATAATGGCGCCCTCTGACCCTGACCGACAGCTCATCACTGTAGTGCGGCATTTATCGAAGCTGCAAACAGCTGACTTTGGCATAGACAGGCAGGCGTAAGTGGTGCTTCTAAAGAGACCTCACTCGCAGAGTTATCATTGAGCGGTTGGACTTGTAAAACCACGACGCACGGGTTGTGAGTGGCACATCTAGACAACCTTGCGATTAACCTATCCATCTCTCGGGATTGGCAAGCAGTCCTAGCCAATCATTGTTGCGATGGGACGTTCTAAAAGAGAGTGCTTGGCAATAACTTGCCACGAAGTCGGCAACTTGGCATGCAAGCTTTACAAATCTTACAAACTTTTCTAACTGGACTGGCCTTGAAATAATATCCAAGAGTGTGTGGCTATCTTGCTTAGATAGATAGGTCAGTTGCAAAGGAGTTGCATGGTAGAGTTATGCGAGAGAGGTCGTTTGTGGTTTAACAAGTTGGCAGAAGTTGACGATTGTGAATGATCCAATTATGCATTAGAGTGCGAATTTCCCTAACCTCTTGTTCTGATTTGGGTAGTGCATGTGTTCTTCATGAAATAAGTTGATCAGATTTAATGATATTATGTGATATTATAAAATCTTGAATAATTTCATTTAGATATTTCTATATATAATATTATTACACACGTTTTTTGTTTGCTGCAGTGAACGTGAGAAGAACTCGACCCGTACCGGTGAAGGTGGTTTCGGTCCACCGCCTACACAGCGCCCGAGGTATGGGGACGGAGGCGGTTATGGAGGGTTCCCATCACGAGGAACTGGATACGCAGGAAGAGGAGGCAGTTTTGGAGGAGGAAGAGGTGGCAGCTATGGAGGAGGAAGAGGTGGCAGCTATGGAGGCAGAAGGGGAGGTTATGGGGGTAGAGGAGGTTATCAAGGGGGAGGAGGTGGTTATCAAGGGGGAGGTAGAGGAGGTTATCAAGGGGGAGGAGGTGGTTATCAAGGGGGAGGTAGAGGAGGTTATCAAGGGGGAGGAGGTGGTTATCAAGGGGGAGGTAGAGGAGGTTATCAGGAAGGATGGGGAGGAGGCCGAGGAGGGGGAGCAGAAAGAGGAAGCGGAGGTTATCAGGGAGGAGGAGGAGGAGGGGTGGGTTATCATGGGGGAGAAGGAGGTCCTGGAGAGTTTACTGGAGAACAGGGAGGAACTTTCAGTGGAGGAGGAGGTAGTGGCATTGACAGTGGCCAATAGGCTGCAGTATTATTGCTATTAATATCAAAAATGGATAATGGAGATTGTGTTATTAATTATATCCTATATAGTTCTATATAGATAGATCCTTTAGATGTGTGTACCCACGCACTTGCATGCACACACACTTACACATGCACGCACGCACGTGCGTACACATTCCTTGGATATGTGTCCTAATGTAATAGTATTCTGTATTATATTACGTGTTCTATTATAGATTTAAGTTGTAATCCTAGGTTTGTTTATTCCACTATACACTGTTTTCATCAAGCCTGTATAGTAAACAATGATGGTCTGTATGAATCAGAAATTCTATATTTCCATCATATGTGTGTACTTTTCATTTTCTAGATTGTCATGCGGCATATATGTTGTTGTGATCCTGTAATGATGAACATTTACTTGGTGTAACAATGAATTGTGCATTCAGTTATCATTGAATATGTGAATCTTCTTAGCCAATAATGCCTGGCTGTAACTTAAATTGTGATTTCAATAGTCAAAATGTAAGATATCAATTAGATTCCAAGTGATGCATGGCAAAAAATATGATATGGCTTTCCCATATTATGGAATCAGGCTAATTTCAGTAATTGCCATCGTTTGTATAATCAGTTGTATATTTATTACTGAGATGTAGTCGGTGTCTCACTAATTCTCAATCTGAATCACAGAATTCTGGAATCCGGCATGTGTGTAATAAGGAATGGTGGTTTGTATGGTCTGTACAGACCGTAGATTGTGTAAGACTCGAACCAACTTTTTGTTCAATAAATAGGCCTACATTATATCAAGATCATATAAATGTTTTTTTTAATGTTTCTGTTATATTAGCAATGTGCAATTTTTTTTAGTGTTTCTGTTATATTAGCAATGTGCACGTAAATTCATGTCGGCTGGTATTACACGTTCTGCTTATAATCTAGTAAATTATTATTCATGGATATTTGCCTAAATGCATTATGGTTCATATGTGTGTGTGTCGTTATCATGTGTATGTGCTCATGGGCAATTCTCCGCCTGGTGCTGCCACTAGGGGTCACCAGTATCTAAATGTTCATACGTCACAACACAAGCGTACTCTCTACCCCCCTCTAGTCATCGCTCTTCCATGTCTTATATTATTCCTTCATTTTTTCCCATGCCACAGCTGATCGCTCTTCTCGCCACTGAGTCTCTCTGACCCCCATATCCCTAAAAAAATTACATCAATAATTTGTCTACATTCATGCTCACATAATTTTCTTTATTTGCTCGGTGTTTGCGTGAACACACTAGGTATTATTCCAAGCGTGTAGGTATTTAGCATGTGTCTCATGTTGCATGTGATTAGCATTGTACGTAAAGAAATGTGAAATTCTCTTCTTTCCTTAAGCAGTTGGCAAAAATTGAAGCTTTAATTTTCTACTTCGAATCACAGTGTTGATCTGCATGTCAAACTGAAGCTGCCATCTTGAACTGAACTGAAGCTTGAAGCTATGTCTCCTTGATGTAATTGTCTACGGTACTATGTCTCCCTCGGTACTGCCGAACGTACTCTTGGTACTATCTAATATGCGCGGACGGTACTCGCCTACTCACTAAACGAGTCTGTAAGTCGCCTACGCCTATACTCCCTAACCCTAACCCTAACCATATCAGTTACCAGGTTACGTTTCCGGCAGTACCCAGGGAGACATAGACCCTATCAGTCTAACGGAGTAGTAATTTGTCTCTCTCCATCTTCGTTCGATATAGCCTAGTCCATATGACTTTGAAGACGAATCTTTTTTAGGTTATAAAAGCAAACCTTATATTGTGTTATCTTATCTGATTAACTCCATCCTCGGTATGGTCTTATTATACCATATCTTATGGTATCCATGGGTATCCATGTACTATCTTGGTCTTTATATATATATACCGGTACTATAAATACTTGGTCTTTATAATACTATATATATATATTACGAGGTTACAAATGCTTATGGGGGCGCTATGCAGTGGCATTCATTGCTCTGCCCCTCTTATGGGTTATAGTGTGTGTTAGGGCCTGAGAGGTCTATATCCACGGGGTACTTCCGGGAAACAGATACCCTGGTACGGTCGGTATACCGGAAGTTACCCTGCGTCGCTATCTAACTAATGCCGAACAGTTTACCATCGCCTACTCCACTAACGAATCAGGGAGAGTCGCTACGCCTAATCCCTAAGCCGAATCCCGAACCCTATCCTAATCCTAACCTATCCTAACCCATAACCCTAACTTATTCAAAATAGTAAAACCGGATATGTTCGCTATACCGGCCTACCAGGGTACGTTCCGCATCCCTGGGGACATAGGACCCTGGATGACGCGTCTAGGTAGAGCTGCCAGAAGAAATGATGTTTGAAAATTAAGAGTTGTGTTAGGGAAGAGAGTGTGGAAGAATTGAGAAAAGGATTATAGGTCAAGTAGTGAGTATTGCTTTTTCATAGACACAGCGCTGATTGTGCCTAATATAGACTAGAGGTGACTGCTATCGCAGAGCTTTACTCTACAAGTTCCACATTTTTTATGTATTATTGTATGTTGGAAAAGTTCTTGCTGAAAGGCGAGTTTAATATACTACCTTATATTTTCAGGGTCGCTTTTGCGTGAACTCCATTAGGAGTAGTTCCAACTTTAATGTATTTACTTATATTATATCTATAATATATATTTATGATCTTTGGTCATTATTAGTTTTAGTTTAAGTCTATTTAGTTAGGGTTATGGTTAGGCATTTTTATCATTAATCATTATTATGATATTCAAAGTTGCGTAACACTCCTAATGGAGCGTACGGTTTGACCTTGCACAAGATGGACAGTGTTGCGTTGGGGGGTGTGTACGATTTCTCAGAACTAGTGTGTTACAGTAGTTAACGAATTGCTGGAACATGCTAATTACTAGCAATTTCTTCCAAGTATGAGATTGTTGGGGGTGGCTCCTGCTTTCTTAACGTGTCGTAGATAGGATATATATATGATGCGTGTATGACTCCGTTTTACATTTCTTTCTGTTGTACTAATAGATAATAATCCAGTAATAAATCGCTAGTGAACCATTCTATTACCCCTCTTCATACCCTCAAAAGCCTACATCCCGGTAAGCCTAGTTTGTAACATTACCTATACTACATAACCAGTTGAGCTCTAAACACCTAAAATTTATACCCATCGCTCTATCCCATTACTCAAAACCACAAGAGTTAACTCCTGAGAAGTCATAGCGTTAACTCTTAACGCCGTACAACCTTACTTAGACCGCTCAAGTGGATCGATTGTCCTTATCAGTCCACCTACAGATTGACTCAACCGACCGTACATATATGATACACAAAGGACAACATATGTCACTACAGAACAGTGATCTCCTTAACCCCCACCCAACGTCTAACCCTAACCTAAACAGACCTCATATAAAATATACACATTAATACTAACAACTAAAACTACTCGGGTACATATCTGTAGTACCTGATACGACAACGACCCCATCTGCCTTACTTACACACGGTGACATAGCTATAAATTACCATAACCTTAATCCTAGCTCCAGGGCCCGATTTAGACATGTGGAGGCCCGTGGACAGCCGAGGTCCACCCTACCATAGAAAGAATACTAAAAACTAAAAGGTAGCAAGACATAGATACATATCATGTGTATAGAGCTATCTTGCAAAATAAAAAAGTTAACTGCAATAAGAGAGAGAATATTGGCTACGTTGAACCGTTGGTACGTTTCCCCCTGTAGTTGACTATACCATTCACAAACAAATACAATATGGGTTATGCCGCTATGTCTTACGTACATGTAAGATGTAAAATGCGCACAATAACGGTTTGGTTTTGATTGATACGGTTTGCGCGCATGTCATTCAGGTCAGCCTATATTTTTCCTTAACAAATTTTTTTTAAATCAAATATGTGGAGGCCCGTGGGCAGCTGCCCACTCTGCCCACTCCTAAATCGGGCCCTGCCTAGCTCTGAACAACCTTACTCATAGCCATAAACCTAATCCTAATCCTAACTCTAATACTATTTTCCTTACCTTACTTGTAACCATGAACCCTACCCTAGCTCTAATCCTATCCCTAAGCCTATAAGCCTGACCTTAAACATAAATCTAACCCTACACCTATCCTTGCCCACAACCACAAATCCAAGACTATAGTCATATGCATAATCATAAGCCTAATCCTAAATTACCTGGTAATTAACCCAGTTTCTAACCCTAACAAACACATTTGTTTCCATTTATTAGCTGCCATAGTTCATCCGGAAGTCTTGTGCCGTACGTCTTACTCACAGTTCTGGATCTGGATAGTTTACTGCGTAGCCCACGGTTACGTGGATAATAACGCAGGGACATTTCGTAAGGAATAAACGTCCAAGACTATAGCTAGCCATGAGGTGTGACCTAGCTAGCTTGGGTAAAGCCAGGTATAGTTAGCCATTTAGCCGAATGGCACTGAGGGTGGTCGCAGCCAGAGTTTTTTTTTGCGCCCTCAGTGGTTCTTATACGTCCCCATTGGCCTTAGTATTACTGGAGACGGGACCGCCATTTTACGTGGTCATCCGAGCCACGGGAGATTCACAGTCTCTAATGTTGAGAGCCAGGTTTTTACACCTTGAGAAAATTTACTGCCCCGGCCTCACAGCCTTCACTTTGAACTCACAGCCTTCAGTGGACAGTATACGTGGCCTAACCACTGAGCAACGAAGGCTTATTCACAGTTAACAGTTAACGGATCTATATAAGATCAAGAGCTAATAATACCATTACTCCAGGTAGGTCTTGATAAGATGTGGCTAGTAGTCCTCGTCCGGCTATCCCGCGTTTTCGATTTAACACGCTCTGGTAATTCCCTGATATTTGGCAAGTGTGACGGGGGTCGGTGACACTGCACTGATTGTCGTTCACATGCGCGACAGGTCAGATGTTGTTCCCATAACCATGACAACTTGCTAACTCGTGTTTAAACGGACCAGTCTGGCAGAAATCTAATAGATAGATACTAAGATAGATGGGCAAGCAGACACGCAGATATATATGGGATATTACTTATTTGCAAGATGCTTGTATGCTAAGTAGTACACGCCTTCTTTGTAGAATGTAAACACATATACAGCCATTTATCCGCGTGCGAAATGCTTAAATTACTATGAGTTCAAAAAGGCAAACATGTTTGTGTCGTACATGCCTAAGTAGTCTGGTCCACGAAAAGGTTATGATGTGATTTGTTGATCAGGATATGACACATAACGTGTAAATACAATAACATGAATAAACGCAGGTATGTTAAACTTGATTTAACGCTAATAAAAACTTTACTGCTTCTGCTTATATATATGCGCCATATATTTGGACATCAGGAAGGTAGACTAAGACAGTAAATTTTGTTGTGGTTGTACTGCATTTAATTGTACCAATTTTTTAAGGCTATGTGGAATACCGATCGACCTTATTAGATTAGATTAATTATTTCCAATATGAAATCATGTGAATATAGTTGGCCCAAATTTTCCTCGGGGATTACACATTTAATTTTTAAGTCGCAAACCTATCGGATGGTATTATTTAGTTAAATATAAATTTCAGTTAACAAATCACTAGTAAAATAGCTTAAAATAAGGTATCCTGCCACGGCGTGTTTATTAACGACCCCTCTAGATAGCGGCAACATAACATCAGTAGCCCGTGATACTACATTAGCTTCACTTGATAGCTGGTATAGGGAATGCAAAGCTGAGTGTTTGTAAGTGCCAACCGCTTTGTACTTTGTACTGGACTCCGACTTCGTGCCTGTTAGCTCGTCCATATCTCGCGCGCGCAAACACGTCAGTGCTCACACGACTCGGTGCCCAGCGCTTATCATGTTAAACCGGTTTTTTTAAGGGGACTCCTGAACGTTGGACCATAGCTTGCCCTCAGTATAGTACAGGACGTCGGGTGTGCAGCGAAGAACTTTTCAGTTCTCACTCTGGCCATCGACAGCGTTGGACGCGTGCACCATCCACCTCCAACATAGGGAACTATCCGTCAGTGTGAACGCACTCTGCTTAGAAGCGGTACGTGCCGTCGTGAGCAGCAACTGCAGTCTTGCGCCACTGTCACAGAATTTGCGACTTGGGTTCTTCTTCTTAGCGAAAGGGAGAGCTTCACGCACGCACACGCACGCACGTCTGAAGCATGGCAGAAGCTTGTGAAGGCAGCAGCAAGCTTGTTAATGGATGCAGTGAGGAGAATGTGGCAGTCAGACTGCAAGACATTGCCATAGAAACGGATGAAGCCAAGAACAAGTAAGTCCTGACCTTTGTGTAGATATTATTTTATTATATATTGATATTAGTCTGTATTCTATATCATAATATGTTCTTGCATGTATGTCAAGTTATGTTTGGTGTGAGCCGCACGCCTGTTCGTGCCACGATTGAACATGCTACTTCATGATCGTACGAGTTTGTTCATTATGTGGTTCAATAATCGTTAAATGGATGATACAGGCGCTCTTTGTATTCAGATCTGGATATCATAGAGAATTGGATCTTTTCTCATGGGGAAGAAATGGTTTGGTTTGTGTACGAACACGTTTTGACCCACTGTCTCGTCGTAATATTGCGACAAAACTCACGGCTTTCATTCACGTCTAACGTCTTCGTTTCCGTTAAGGTGTAATTGTGTGAAAACGCCGATGTTTGCCGATTGCCTCGTTCAGAGGTATTTAATAGATGCTCTCTATCATCTAGTCGTGAGACTTACCGGACTGTTTGAGTCATGCAATATATATACCGTATACGTAGTCACGGATACGTGCCATGTTGTTGGATGTGAAAGGCCAAACGCTCATGAAATAATTAGAGAGAGTATTTCTTTCATATCTAGCCACGTTTTGCGCAATCATTTTTTTTGAGTTTCATGTTCTGTTAGCGGGAGGTACTAGGCGCATCTATAGGCAATGTGTGGAACGACAAGTGTTCAGAAAGCATGAATGTAAGCGATATCTAATATGAGTATTGCCATTAACCTATGTGTGTATTCAATGTGGATACATTCAAACCTATATAGTCTATATATATTTAGGATCAATTAAATCAGCTACCAGTTGTATAGGGGTGGCCGACGACACAGGATTGACTGTGGGCTCATGGTTTTGCTGAGTATATAGGTGCTTGGCATCAACTATTGAAATCCTAACTATAAAATATCTAAAATTTGTGTACGTATCGCGCAGTGAGTGAAAGATTTAATCAAACTGCGAGCGTGTGAGTTCTTATCAGCAAATACACTGATTTCAGCAGATTTCGGTTCAAAAAATAAATGTACGGTAACATGCACGACCTTTTGTACCATGCACTAAGAGACTAAGCGCTACATCCTACGAGCGCCAAATGATAGAAAACGGGTTAAAAAGAACAAAACTGCTTTCGGAAAAAGTTACTTTGTAAGTGGTTTTTTTTATAAAAAGTATCAGTTTTCGTTTTCCTTGAGTTTCTGTTCGGACGAACTTTTTCGGACATAACAGCTGTACGAGCGGTGGTGCAGGGACGTCGCCACGTGTCTAGATTCTCCGCTCTATGTATATAGTGTACCTTGCGTGTGAGAGAGATAGCCCTGGGGAGAGAGGCAATGATCGCGAAACGTGTTTTCTGGTCTCGTCGTTCGCTGCGGGCGGAACCGCCTGTCATTTGTCGCGTGTCGAAACTCTTTACCGCGTCATCCGCGAGTATGACGACCGGCCGCGATTATCTTCTCGTGCACGTGCTAAAGAGACCTAGATAGAGAGTTCAATATCCTGTCTCAAAGTCCCCTTGGCAGGACGCCCGGATATTATATTATCAGGAATAGATAATAGAAGATCTTCTATTATCTACTCCTGATATTATCACGACGCGCTAATCTTGTTGCTGCGTAAACATCGAGTAGCTGTGAGCGATAGCCGGCAGATTACTGCGGCTCTACAGACCGAAGTTATTTGTAAGTACAATAATGACGAATTTAGAAAGCATTAAAAAAGAGTGCAGAGACTTGGACGGTACGGCGGGGTGCCTAGAGAACGACTTATCGTCGTAACAGTGTTGGAGGCAATGATCGATGATACCTATATATTGGGAAATAATTTTATTAGCTAAGCAAAGGTCGATAACATAAGGGTGCAAGGGTTGTTAGACGACGGCCAGTAATATGCGATAGTAAATTATACTACTACTAAATATTAGCTAGGCAAATGTTAGTCAGATCGCTTAGCAAGGTTGTTGGCTGCTAAGGAAAAGTCAGTGATATTGGATAGGGAGGTTGTTAGCTAGCGAAAGGGGTGAGATCAGGAAATGAACTTTTTTTAGATAGCGAGGTAGATGTGATTGCAAGGTGAGAGAGAGAAGGTTGTAAAATGTGCAAGGAGAGTGTTATAGGTATGAGCTGTATAGGTAAATAAAGGTAGTTCTACTGCAATGGCCTATACTGGTGGTGCAAAGAGGAATGTAGTAAGTTGCGTTTTGCCGACAACACATAGACGGGCTATACACGTCCCCGTGGCTGAGCCCATGTTGGTCTTCAAACCGACAACGATCGACAAGACAAGACAAGACGGGCAACTTGATCCATGGTATCAGAAGTATAGATAATAGGGAATTCCCTATTATCTACTTCTGATGGTGTGTATATAAAATGCTCAGTGAAAGCTGTGTAGCCAACATCCAAAATTAAGTTAATGAACATCAATATGCTAGAAACCTTGCGTAAGTATATTGACATTTGTCCGTTTTTCATAGCTGTTTGCCGGTACTAGTAAACTGCACGCTGTTGTATTTTACTACCGCGTTTTATAACTCAACATGTGGTGTTCGATGTCCAGAGCAAACAAGCGTACACGCTTTACATGGTCATTTATCATGCGAGGCACGTGAAACAATGAACGTCATTGGCAAAAAGTTGTAAAACAATGTTTTCCGTCGCTAATTTATAAAATTATGCGATGGTTTTGCTTGGCAGTTTGAACGATCAGAGTTTTTGTTCTGGGCTGTAGTTTAACTTCACCCAAATAAACGCACGTACACGTTTTCATTGCAAAATCTTTGCTTCTAACTCGAAGATGTTGATCGAGTCAATGACGATGTGATCTTCCGGCGAGATGCCTCTGCAACCTGGGATTCCGTACGTATGTCTGTAATTGGCGCTGAAAGGATCTGTGTAGTCAGGTGTCTAGTGTCTGTGTGTTGTCGGAACGTGTACCTCTACTAGCTCTAGCCCTAACGCATATTCTAGCATCATTCTAACCTAGTATACTAGTAACGTAATCATACTATATTTTTAAACTAATGCTAGCCATAATACTGCCTAACACAATGCTGCCTAGTAATTCTAACCTAATTATAAGCTAATTCATCCTAATCATAACCTGACCCTAGCCTAGTACGCATCTAATACTGCCTCAATGCTATTAAACCTAGTACTAAACCCTATCCTATTCCTAGCCTAAAACCTACCTAATCCTACCCGAACTCTGACCTAATCATAATCTAGTATTTCTTAATCTTTATTAACCTAATCCTAACCTAGTACTAGCCTAACCCTAATCAAATAGGCTAATACTAGCCTAATCCTAACCCAACCCTAAACTAATACTAGCCTAATCCTAACCAAATAAGGCTAATACTGGCCTAACCCTAACCAAATAGGCTAATACTAGCCTAATCCTAACCCAACCCTAAACTAATACTAGCCTAATCCTAACCAAATAGGCTAATACTGGCTTAATCCTAACCAAATAGGCTAAAATGTCTGGAATCATAGTCAGGCCTCGAATCCCGACCTCAACATTTTGCTACACGCAAAGACCCCCCCCCCCCATCCAACCCGCCCAACCAACCAACCAACCCAACTATAATTAACCACCCAACCCCCACTGACGTGGTTGCTGTGCATGCATGCAGCGTACACAGGTGGTGGTGGGTTTGATATATACCTTCCCAGTGACACGCGCACCCGCCTATAGTAGTGTTAGTCGGTCCCAATCGATGTTGGGTAGATACTACTATCAGAATGGATTGGGTAAAAATATTAATGTTTTCCTGGTTTCATACCCCGTGTAATATTTGCGAGCAGAAGTCGAGCACACTAGTTCGTCGTTTGTCAGCGGCGTGGCGGGCAGACGATACACGATAGCAACCATTGGGATATAATAGATTTTGAGCTCTATGGCGATATTTACGCAATATAGTAATATAATATAATAGTAGTGCGTGTCAGCGTGAAATCAGCGTGTGACCTTAGCAAGTTTTGAGCGTATAGTGCTCGCGAGACTGCGGTGATGCCGTGGCTTGTGTTAATTGCAAGCCTGCTCTGGTCGTTGTTGTTGTTTTTTATAATGTTTTTTTATTTCTAGATCCACCAAAGCAATAACAATCAAAACAATAGGCATACATTGGTACATATGAACAATAATTAGTATTTGACGAGAGCTATACAGAGTAATTTTTGCCATAATATATATATATTGCCTATTTCTGTTGCTGCATGTTGCAGTAGATATCCCCTGCCAAAAAAATTATGGTATATATATGCTCTGGTCGTTGTTGCTGACCTAGCTCTGAACGCTTCACGACGGCAGAGCTAGATTCACTAGGAGCGCGCGTGCACGCACGAATGCACACACGCACGCACGCACGCGCGCACACACGCGCGCGCGCGCGCGTACAAGGGCGGTAACGGCGCATTTCACGTTATATTAATTACTTGCGAAAAACACACGTCTACGTGATACAAACAACGCCGTCGTCATGGATTCACGCACCTGTCGCTGGTTTCCTACCTGATCACAGCTCACCTGTTCACACGGAATCGCCAGGCTATGAAAACAAAATTGCATCAAAATTTTCGTTCGGTATTCTTGATTTGACTTGGTATATACCTATTGAAGCGGGGTTTAGTTGATACGTGCTCGGTCGGTTAGCAGGTCACGTACATAAATAGTTTAGTAAATTAAACGTTTACTCGTTAGTTGGAGTGTCGTACGGGTAACTCGGTACGGTAACCTCGGTAACCCGTACGGTAACCGGGTAACCTCGGTCGGTACGGGTAACTCGGTTACTATGTGATTTATGTGTGTTACATTCAAGCCATTTATCAAATGTGGTCCTAGCTGGGCCCCTTATTGTTCCAATTTATGGGGCCCTTTCGAGCGCCGAAGGCGCGAAGCCTTCCTGGGGGGCTTCAGGCAAGCATCAAAATGGTATGCTTTTATTATAATTTTGCTAGCTTTACCCTTTGACATTTAAGATATTCATCCCTTGCCAAGTTATAAAAAGTAAAAAAAAAGTTTCAATTTACTACGTCACGAATTTTCTATGGTAAAATATGTTAATTTTTTGTTGCCATTTATTTACATTAAAAGTAAGAACTAACGGGAGGGACTAAACGTATCGTCAAATTCTTACCTGATAAGATTGTTTCTCAACTAGTTAAAAATCCAAAAAACCTGGACGATTTGATATTAGCAAAATTAGTGTTCCTGACATTAATTGCTTGCTATGGGCTATGTATGCGTCACGAGTGTATGTTCACATCGAACAATATAGTAAAATAAGAAGTATAATGCAGCAATTTAACCATGAAAAGGGAACAGAATTACTTATATTATTTTTTACTATTTACGGTGACGTAATAACTTTAATTGCATATTGTTATGCGTTTAATTTCGTATTGTTATGTACGCCAGTCGCCAGACCAGATTTGCATATTGCGATCGCGTGGTTTATAATACCTGTACGATTAATTATGGGGAAGCTGCTACGGGCTGGTCCAAACCAAATCACCCTGATTGGGCTGTCCTGGCCACCACGCCGCGCGCCTGCGACGCCATTGGTCGCCGTGAGCAGCCCGGGCCGCTTGAATGATGTTAGTAACAAAGCGAGCGCAGCTGCTCGTAGCAGCGACGTGTGTAACCTTGACTCTCGTCCATCGCCGCCGTGTGTCGTGTCTGTCGTGAGAGAACTCGCCTATCCGTGACACGACGTGCCAACGCGTTTCGGCTGCGTGGACTACGGTGGCTCCATCTAGCGTCTTTAATTAGCGCGAGCAGAGGGGACGCGGGTCGGCGGCTGTAGCAGGACAACGACAGCTTGCCGCATTGTCCGAACGCAGAGCCGTGTCCGAGGGGCGGGCGGATATGCGTGGGTGGTGCGATGCGCTCTGGGATGATCGGTGGAAAGAAAGCAGCAGCAGTAGTAGCAGCGTGCAGACGTAAACCAGTTGTAGCCGTGCACCGCGGGCGACTAACAAGAGAGCCTTGTAAACGATTACAACGAGCAGGACAGAGTCTATCACCTCCATACACCTGGGGGAGCGTTGTTGGTCCAAAACGTGATTTTCGCTGGGAGGGAACGTCATCGTCGTGCATCATCGTCATTTGTGTTAATACTGGACAGTTCATGCAAGCAGTGATAGGAAGTAATACGTGCCCAGATGTGGAGCTGAGTGTGTCAGTCTGAATTTTATGACTGCGTGCAAGTGGTGGCTGAATTGAGAGACAGAAGAAAGCGAAAGGTTACCAGAGAGGATGGGTGGCGGGCGTAGCAAGTCGTTTAACCTAGAAAAGTGAGTACGAAGACATGCAGAGATAGAGAGAGAGAGAGAGAGAGAGAAGGACAAGAGGAAGAGAGATGAGAAGGGTGTGTGTGTGTGTGAGACTGTGCGTGCATGTGTGCGTGTGTATCCGTATGCATAAAAAAGTTGGCCGTAATGATGCTGCTATATAAGGGCGTCTAGCGTATAATCAAGCTCTTGGTATAATCCATGGTCGTTCCGTGCTTGGATACTCATCATACTAGTACGTGACCACCCTCATATCACTCCATCTTAATTATTCATCTCACGATAAAAATGATCAATGTGTTTGTTTACGTTTACTGGTGCTAGTGCGCGCGTAGTGTAGCGCGTGTTGGCGCAACGTGGGACTGATATTAGTAGTGATACATGTACATCAATAGTACATAATAGGTATTATCTACTTCTGATGTACATGTAATCCCATCAGCAGCCTGCTGCCATGATCAAACATACGAACGTATCCCCTGTTCACGTATAAAGCCATGCACACAGCAACTATAGGCACGAGAGCGCACACCTAAGCTGTAAAATACGGCGAAGCAGTCGTGTTTGCGTATTCGCGTCCACTATTTTCCCCGTGGAAAAGCTGAAATTATATACAGGTAGTGACACTTAGACGCCTATTATTAGTCTATGGTTGGTGACTGATTTAATTGATCTGTCACTGTTACCTGAATCAGTAAGATTATCCAGGTATGTTCATGTGTATATTGATCGGGTTGGCCGTCACAGCAGCAGCTTGCATGCTCACGGGCGCTCGCAACAAACAGACAGACGGACGCGTACACACGCACAACGCGCGCGCGTAGACATGTAAAGCAGGAGTATATACTATTAATTCCTATTATATATTCATTTTATATATATAATGTAAATCAGGAGTGAATAATAGAGAATAATCTCTATTATTCACTCCTGATATAATGAATATATTATAATAGGAAATAATATTATATAGTGCTGATGGGGGTTTGGGTAAATCTGAATGATCGCCAATTGGGAAATGGGCCAATGTTGGTGTTGAGGTTTTTAGTGTACATTTTACAACCCATTGCTTCGTTATTTGCCCACGCTTTACCTCACACACAACGATTGATTCAGTGTACAGCGCCGACGAAATATAGGCCAAGGTTTATTTGTGTGGAAACTTCAATATTGAACGTTGACGCCAAATTTTCTCACGTGAAACCTCCAGCTTTCCCCTGTATTTGCCTTCGTATCTCTCCCTCTATCGATCTGTCTATCTATCTATCTATTTATCTATCTATCTGTCTATCTACCTATCACCTATCTGTCCGTCTGTCTTTCTGTCTCTTACTCGCTGCATGTCCTCGATTTGGGTTATGCAAATGGAAGCAATACAATTTAGTGGCGAGTTGTATTCATATTATAGAACAAGGCTGTATAAAAGAGGCTCGTTTGTTTGTACGAGTTTATTGATATACGAGCTTTGGCATTGACGACACGTTTTCTCATAGGCTAAATTACCATCATTTTCCTACTCGCGTTTTCTCTGCTACTCCTTCCACCCCTCGTCCTCGTAGCTCTCCCTATCACCTCCTCATCCTCTCAGTCTCTCCTCTTCGACTATATAAAAACCGTTTTCTTTATTGTGCAGATTATATAGCGTATCGTTAAAAAGAAGGTGACTACGTTGGCACACACCTGTAGTTAACGCCTAGACTGTACTATACGTACACTAACGCGCGCGCGCGCGCGTGCGTGTGTGCGTGTGTGTGTGTGTGTGTGTGTGTGTGTGTGTGTGTGTGTGTGTGTGTGTGTGTGTGTGTGTGTGCGTGCGTGTGTGTGTACGCGCGCGTGCGTGTTACTGTAGCTTACTGGCTTATTTAATTTTGTCGAACCTGTCCGATCTCCTTCATTTTTTTGTTTATATTTTTCTTATATTTCTCCTCTCCGCGGATCTTACCGCTCCTTATCTTCCCCTTTTCCCGATTAACATTATTATGATTTGTGTTTGCTATAATTGCAAGCTAGGTCGTCGTTTGTGCGTATGCCATTGACTAACATGATGGAGTTGTATTTGTGCCTCCTCGATAAGGATATGGCGTAAGTAGTATTCCAATTACTAATACTAACATCGATATTTGTCGGGTTTTTTCCGACTAACCTTTATTCGAAGATGGATGCGCGGCGGACGAGTGTATAATACGTATATGTAATTTAATAATAATCCGTGTGTAATAGCTGCGTCAAGGATGCCGCCATGATCACACCAGACGATGAGCCACGCCACCACGCACGCCCTCTGTATCGCATGCAGGCAGGGAAACAGAGTGAGATGGCGAGCGAAGGGATAGAGGGGTTTACCGAGGAAGGGGGGGGTAAGGAGGCAAGAATGGGATTGCGGAGGGAGTTGGTGAGTTACCTATGTAGAGAGGGAAGGAGAAGGTTGAGAAGGAAAGAAGGAGGAAATGAGGAAATAAGGGCGTTGCGGGGGATTTGCGGGCAAAAAGGGGTAGTGGATTGAAGGATATTAATTGTTAAGGGAGGGAGGGAGGGATGGCGTGGTGGATCGTATGTGTGTGTTTGACAGCATACTTTGTCCTAGCTATCGTGTGAAAGGAGAACATGCACCGAGCTAGCACATACACACACACACACACACACACACACACACACACACACACACACGCACAATAAATGTAACAATATATATGTATATATATTACACACTACATGCTTTATCTGTTTGTTGATCAGCTCTCACGAGATGCAGTTTCTTCTCGATCTGACTCTGTACACAGGCTTACTCTCTGCACCAGAGTCCCTTAATTTCTAACGGGATTCCACGGAGTATACACTAAGTATACACTGAACCCGTAATCAACGGCAGTGAGACGCCACGCTGACACCCTGTTGTAGATTTGCTGTTTCTTAATCTGGCTTGTTCGCACCGTCATAGTATACACTATGCAAAATATCACGAACTACGCGCCAAATTTTGCGTAATGTGACTGTGTACGATTATATGCTTTACGCTGCACTATAGATGTGTACACTGCCCGCCTTGGCAGTAATGGTGAGAGAGACGCAGGCTCGCTAAGTATTTGTTTTCTCGCGCCGTTGCACAACCTTTGCGGCGGGAAAGTTTCGTGTGGCGGTGTACCGTAGAGGTTGGACGCTCGCCCGAAACTGGACGCTCCTAAGTGCGCAGGCGCCTCTTGTTCTGCAAGGGCGCATACGCAGTAGTCATCTGCGCATCTCGCCCAGCGAAAACGGTCGCAATAAACAAACATGGCGGCCAACCCGGTCACTCATGGAAACATTTGATTGAAACAATTTGCAATGTAGTAAGTTAGTAATTAAGACTGCGTTATGTGTGTCAGGTTACAAGGCGAAACAAAAAGAAAACAAAAGAGCATGGCTACTATTTCCTACGGCCCTGCAAAACAAGATTCAAACAAAAAGAAAACAAGAGAAAAGCAAAAGAGCATGCGCGCATGCGCACTTAAGAGCGTCCAGTTTCGGGCGAGCGTCCAAACTCTACGGGACAGCGCGGTGTCCGTACCCGCCATGCATCTATTAGTTTTTGTTTGCGCGCCCGCTCTGTTTTTATGACGTCATTGCGGCGTGAGTATGGCCCTGACCGTCGATGGGTGGGGTGGGGTTGGGCTGTCCGAGCCACTGGTCCGTTAATCGGCCTTGGTTCCGGTTTTGTGTTGATCTGTAAACCGGGAGCGTGGTCAATAACATGTCCATCTCAGTCTTGGTATATAGGGTTTGTTTCTCCAGCCCGCCGGCGTGTTCGTTTACGATCCGCCGCTCATAAAAAAGTGGAATTAATTGCTCGCCGTGATCATGACAGTCGAGTGAGCCGCATGTATACCTGTGAATACCTGCATAGACATATCTGGCACGCATCGACGCTATTCAAACATGACCGCGCACGATGTGTATGTGAGAAGGTTAGGTTAGCAGCGTTACTGGCAGCTGCTACTGCGAGCTCGTACATACGATCAAGAGCGTGGTATAAAGAAGCTTCTTAATACGCTCTTGATACGATCTCTGTATTCATTACGTTGTCTGTAACGTGTCCTGATATCGTTTTAGCAGAAAGATCGAGTGATTGGCTCGAGTCTTTATCGAGTTAGTGCAGAAGCAAGTGTGCTAGGTAGCGATAAGGGCGTGGCGCCATTTCATTGATGTAATTATGTACGCAATTATGTATTTTCATACTTTCTTATAGTTTTTTTCCTCGCTGCGGTTGACAGGATGTGTACAGATACACAGGATTCGTGTATAATTGGAAATTGAACGTGTGGTATTTTAATCGGCGAGTACCCGGTAATTTTCGAGATATCTGTCTCCTGTTTCCTGTGTTGCATGTGACCACTTTTAGCATTAATTAATAATTAATAGACAGTTGGCACCGTTATGCGTACTGCGTGTTATTCGCCATTTTATTGTAATCAGGAATAAGAATTAAATTAAAACAATATATCTGCGCATTTTTTCAATGTTTCTGTTTGTTGTTTGTTTTGAGCATAGACAAGAGGTATTTTACAGAGCGGCCAATGAAGGACAAACAACGTGGCGCGCGGACTTTGATGACGTCACAAATGCATGGCGCGAATCGTGGAGATAAAAATAGCCGTACGACACACAAACAAACTTCCGCTTACCAGCGCATCCGTTGACCTGATTTGTTGGTCAAACTCGCTAACACGTGAAAACTCGAGAAAGAGAGATGGAGAGAGAGTTTATTTGGTAGTGGTTTGAGCCAGGACGAAGTATAATGAGTACAGGCAGTTCTGAAATGCACAGCGTACGTTGAGTAGTAATAAATACATCAATAACACAAGTACGTATAGTACAACAGCCGAAGTAATTTAATGTACATGTATTTCTTCAACGTAGCTGGTTTAATTTCTCTCTCTCTCTCTCTCTCTCTCTCTCTCTCTCTCTCTCTCTCTCTCTCTCTCTCTCTCTCTCTCTCTCTCTCTCTCTCTCTCTCTCTCTCTCTCTCTCTCTCTCTCTCTCTCTCTCTCTCTCTCTCTCTCTCTCTCTCTCTCTCTCTCTCTCAGTAGAATACAACAACAAGGATTATCCGGTTTTTACTGTTTCAGGCGATACAGTAAAAAAAATGTTGCCCATGCATGTTTTTAGCGGTACATGTAGTGCTCTTGTGTACACCAGAGGCTTACATTAACCCTTTATGCGCGCACCGCGGCGTCTGCAGTGTTTGTACAGACCGCGCAGGTAACCGGTTTGGGATTGGTCAAGTGAAAACAGCTAGAAACACGCCCCGCTCGCGTTTTCCTAATAACCAACATATCTTCAAGATATATATATATATGTGTGCGTGCGTGCGTGTGTGTCAGTGTGCGGCAGCGTGCGTGCGTGCGGTGTACATGTGTGTTGCAGAGGAGCGTTTGTACGGCATTTACAGGAAATTGTCGGCAATAATAGGCGAAAGAGAGGAGAGAAACATTGGTAGTAAATAGATTTTGTATTTATTTAGCATTATATTTTATTGAAACGCTCCAAGTGCCTGTGCTGTAGCCCTTCGCTTCGCCGCAGGGGGAAGGAATCGATACATGTCCAGCTATATAGCGTATGACGTCATGCGATTTACAGGATACTATCAGTAGCCTCCATTCACGCACACGCGCGCGCGCACACACACACACACACACACACGCACACACGCACACACGCGCGCGCGCACACACACACACGCACACACGCGCGCGCGCGCACCTCATATTCTTCTTGTTTTCAATGATTTGTCACGTGATAGTCGGGGCATTGCTGCAAGGACTCGCCGCCGAATCAATGTCCCATTAATAGCTGTAACTAAAACGTCAAATTGTAATTAACGATGTGAAGTTTTAATTAATAATTAATGTTATTGAACTCGTGATGTTATCAAAACATATTAATGACCGTCAATAATATATGATATAAGTTTTTCAGCTTTCGTTTTCACCGTTGCGACTACATTATGTAACATATTCAAAGGCTGATCAAACCCTTTATAGTTTACCGTTATTTAATCACGCACGGGGTGGCTACTATAGAATGAGCATAAATCATCAATCATCCTCCTCCTGCTAGATTGAGAAATAGTTGGCGTAGTGCCAGGAAGCCCACGTGTCGCAGCGTACGTGGCTCATGCCTGATGTTGCCATCTAGATTTCCACCCGTCGTCCGGTGCAGTCGCGCCAATCATTATAAGTTCGGGTTCGTAGCGACGTGTTGAGAATCTAGGCAGATGCGATCTGGTCCTGAGTATGTTTACATAGTTACATGTAGGCTGCTGTGTGTGAGAACAAAATCGCTGACCAACCGCCAATTGTGGGTGTATCATGACGCAGCAGAGAGCGCAAGAGATGGATGTTGTGTTATGACGATAAGTATACATAGTGACTGAGACAGTGATAGCGATGGATGGCCTAGCAATGAAGATTTCGCCCGTGTAAGTAGCATGCATGCAGGATACTTCTACTTCTACTTTTATACTGGACAGTCGTGAGGAATAACGTCCAGGACACAGGCACTTGGCGCGTTTCAATAAAATATAATGCTAAATAAATACGAAATCTATTTACTACCAAAGTCTTATTCTTAATGTTTCTATACTCTCTTTCACCTATTATTGCCGACAATTTCCTGTAAATGCCGTCCAAATGCTCATCTACAACAAACACTGGCTGCCGCTGCACACTGATACATAAATAAATAAATATATATATATATATGTATAAAAATATATATCTAAAATATCTAAATATATATTTATGTGTCAGTGTGCAGCACTGAAGCGGCAGCAATGGCGGCATGCAGCCAGTGTTTGTTGTAGATGAGCATTTGGACGGCATTTACAGGAAATTGTCGGCAATAATAGGGGAAAGAGAGTATAGAAACATTAAGAATAAGACTTTGGTAGTAAATAGATTTCGTATAATTATTTAGCATTATATTTTATTGAAACGCTCCAAGTGCCTGTGGTCCAGGATAGATCGCGTGTGCGCGTGCGTGTGTGCGTGCGTGTGTGTGTGTGTGTGTGCGTGCGTGCCTGCGTGCGTGTGTGAGTGAGTATAAGCCGCGGCCGTATCCTCTCTACGGTCGCCCGACGGCGTTATAGAGGAGGTGCGGTGACTTTTCTGTAAAATATCTCTGTCGTCAATGGCCGCGGACAACAGATAAACTGGTAAAAACGCCGCGGTCGGCGCGTGTCGATGGTTGGAGACCGGTTATAGGGCCGGCTGCACGCATGTACGCGGTGCGCATAGCTTGCGGCAGAATATGCCGCAAAGCAAGAAACGTTCGCGGTATTTGTATGGGCATTTAGTCTCACGGTCGTAGGTCCTACTACCTCTAGATCTGCTATAGTTGCCGTGCTAAATGGAACGAGACAACAGTGTGTTCCGCATGCGCGTTGTTTATTCCTTTGCAAGCTAGGTTACTGTCGGGTGTGCAAGGTCTGTACAATTATTCCGACGCATGGCAAATGTGTAGGGAAGCTGCTTGCTACCCGTGATCGTATTAGTGATTACGCGTGAGTGTGGACCTCAGAGATGGCAACCACTACGATTTATCCGTATTTTATACGAATTTCTATTCCTTTTGCACCACTACGACCAGTTTGTATCAAACTACGAATTTCACTGTGATAGAAAACTTTTATTTGTTAATTATTGTCATTACCCTCAGAATGCAGGAAATTGCATCTCAGAATCGAAAATTTTTCCGGGGGGCATGCCGGACCCCCCTAGCAAACTCGGGTCACTACGTGACCCTCGAACTGCTAATTTAATGGCCAGAAACTACAGATTGCTTCAAATATGTGTTGGCATCTCTGGTGTATAACACCCTTTGCTAACGTCTATCGGAATCATATTATAAAGAACACAACAACACTGGTATACGTATTCAGTGACTCTCTTTATATGTAGGGGGGGGGGGCCTACTATCAGGAGTAGATAATAGGGAATCCCTATTATCTACTCCTGGTACTATGTATAACTCCATAACAAGGTATGCGCGTACACTATAGGTTTACGCGAGACACGTCATAACTTACTAGGCTAATGCTGGGTCGTCCGTTAGTATGTAAATGTGCAATATCTCCGTATCTATCTCTGTCTGTATCTCTGACTGTTCATCGCTCTCTCTCCAAACCAGAGATTATATGCCCAAACTGGAGACCCGCCTATCTTTGTTTATCGGCAACCTGCTACAAGCTACCGCCTGTAATTGGTTGCTTCTGGGCTACTCGCTAGCCCAGGGTCACGCCTTACACAGCTGGGCCTGTACCCCAAACTATAGAACAATAGCTTAACAGTGCGTATTTATTATTATGTATATCTGCGGTATTACAAATGTTCTGTCAGTCAACTGGTTGTTGGTGTTCAGCTATTTGGTTGAAGCTATATGCTATAACCTGCGTAGCTCTAGTACTATAGCCCTTCGCTCCGCCAAAGCTAAGCAGGGAGGGAGCTAGGGAGCCGCTGCGGCGGAGCGAAGGGCTATATATAGTACTAGAGCTATAACCTGCGATGTCGGTCAGTTGATCCCTGTGCGTGACCGTCGTTGCTGTGCTTCTTGCGTGTTTTTATTTTTATTTATTTATTTAGGCAATTATCCATCATATACAATACATTGCATACTTTTACAATAAAAATTTGAATTCATAAAATTGGATAATTACCAAGGATATATAGTATATTATATACACAAAAAGCATGACTAGCACACTTATTTACATTGTGGTCCTTGTTTTGCTATGCCTTGAATCTAACAATTGCACTACTATCAGAACTAACTATTGAAATATACAGATTTGCGTGTGCGTTGGTCTTTGCATAGATTTCGTGATTCTCTATGACTTTAAAACACGAGTTGTTGGCATTGATGGCTTTTCGTAACTGGATATGCCGGAACTGGACAGTTTAGTAATTGCATGGCAATTCGCTAACTATACGATAGCGTAGCTCTGGCAGAGCTAGATTCACTCCACTCGACATGACCACCATTGAATATTGTTTAGTAGGAAATACTATTATCTATACCGAATTAGAAATAATATTTATACATAAAAGTTTCTATAATTGAGCGGTCTGAAACGGGGATGACAACGGAACTTGTCGTGTGCAAGGTTTCTAGGGGGTCGAGGGGTCTGACCCTTCGTTGTCAGGGATACGTAATCGTGTATAGACTAGCACGAGTGCGAGTATATAGCATAAATAATATCCTGATATGTTATCCTGATAATAACGAGTAGCTGCGAACCGGACACGCAGGCATATTGCGCGCCGGCGGCGAGCATTATGCCGGAGCCGGACACGTTGTTCCGTGATACGCAACATTCACGGAAACAGTCAGCATGACGTGTATCAGTGCTTAGATTTAAGCGAAGCCTGATGACTGTACACAGGATGGAAATCCTAGCAGTGGCCTGATCTGGTCATCCTGAGCTCCACAGGTATAGTTGACATTTGACTCCGTATGGTACCAAGTACCTGTAGCGGAAGCGAAGGAGCTACGCCGATAGAGCCAGTATGCGTCTAGCTCAAAGAAACGGTCAAGATTGCATGCTAATCACTTTGTATTACAATACTTTGTATAGACTATCAGTCGCGCAGCCTCGCCGGGCTAGTATGCGTCAAGAGTCAAATAGTAAAGGATTCTTATTATCATCATCAGAAAAAGTAAATAAACTTGTTTTCATTTCCTCCCGTTATCATCATACTCCTAAGCGTACTTAGAGTTAGAGATATTGTATCAGGAGTGATTGTATAGATGTATATTTGTTAGCAATGACTGACCTGTACTTAGCAGGCGGGCTGACCTACACGATCGAGGAGAGTGTAGCGTGATTCTAACTCATAAAAATGCTGGTGCGGTGCCAATACAGATAGAGGTGGCGTGCGGGACAGAGGGAGCGAGGGGAGCGAGCGAGAGAGAGGGCGAGAGGGGAGTGGGGGAGAGAGGGAGGATCGCCTACGTTGAAGAAATCCATGTAAATTACTTCTGCTGTTGTAGTACGTATTCTCTGTATTGCTGTGTTTATTACTACGCTACGTACGCGTACGTACGCAGAGAGAAGGGTGGGAGAGGCAGAGAAGAGAGAGAGGGAGAGATAATCATTTTCCCTGCAATGAGTGAACGAGTAGCGAGACATTGTCACGCGTAGGGTTGCACTATTAAGCGATGCAGCAATACTGTGTGTTGTACGTGCGGATTATATAGTTACTCAACTCCCAGGAGTAGTTCGCGACTATATGTCCTTACCTGCTAACAGTAGCGTATAGCTACGGCAATAGACCGAACTATGTTACATACACTAACCATGCATACCGTCCTGCCATCTTAATTATTTAACCCTTCATTGAAGTAATTAATTGGTCGTTTAACAAGTGAATTTTGTTAAAATTTGATATCCAATGGAATTAGGAGATTATGTCTACGATTTGACAATTTCTTGACAGTGTACTTGATCATTAGTAATTCGTTGCTGGAATTTATTATAATTGGATATTTAATTGTCCGTATAGTAAGTGTGAATAAGTGATAAAGTATGCTGGATCAAACTTAGATGTGATTTTAGTACACTGAGCCTGAGACATGTATGTTATTTTTTTGGGGGGGGGGAGTTGAATCGTTTTTTGAGGTATGAGATCCACACGTGCGCACGCTTATGTTTGTGTGTGTGCGTGCCTGCTTGCATTACTCATTGACTTATTACTTGCTTCTTGGAATAAGTTAATGACATAAACCGGAATTCGAATTAATAAAATAAAATTACCCTCAACATGACATGACACGTGAATTGACATTGTCTCCCTCACAGGGCGGACTGGAATGGACCCTTGGACACATCCCGCCATCTCGCCAACGGTGTCAAAGGTCAGCACGACAGCGAACAGAACGGCCCCACGGCGCCGGTGACCCCCGCGCTTCAGAATGGACACGCCCACGTCAGGGAGAGACAGCTGAGCGGTGGCTTCATACGTGCGAAGCCCGGGGACCCGCTGGAAGGTGAGCAGCACGCGGGAGCATAGCTGATGTGTGCTGCCAAGTGTCGACTACACATGCTGTTGCAAGCGCTACCATGGCAACGGTGCCACTGCCACTAATGCATGTTGCGATCCTACTCGGGAGCTGCGATCGGCACCACTAAGTGGCGTTCTCTCGTAATTGCCATTAATTTGCCGTTTCTTGTTAGGAAGCTTAGCTTCGTCTAAACGTGCAAGTCAGTGATGTCTTTCCAACTGTTGTGATTGTTGTTGTGAGTTGTTATCAGATATACAGAATAACAGTAGCAACTGTGTAGTATGCATGATCAGGGACCTTTAATTTAGATCCGTATTTCTTTATTATTTGTGCAAGGGAAATGATACATTTTACCACAGTATATCCTTTTTACTTGTCACAGAGATGTTAAATTCTTGTTATTACAACATTGTAAAAAATGGAAATGAATATTTTTACACTCTGTTGTTTTTCATCGTATTGCCTTAATTGTTACCTAGCTAATAGTGGGTTTTTGTGGTGGTTCAATCGAAGTGAAACCCATTATGAAAGCGTGCTCGTGACGAACTATTAAACAAATATATGACGCGTTGAATTACGGACGCAGGTCCCGATGAGGTTGTCCCGGCGACAGACTATTGGACATGCGACCCAGAGCAGCCAGTAAAGCTTAACATGTCGGACGATGGACCCTGGTCCGCTGCGCCGGTCAGCGTCGTCAGCATCTTCACGGAGAGGGCGCGCAAATTCCCTGACCACTGCGCGATGGTCGTGAAGCGTGATGAGCGGTTGATTAAGTGGACGTACCACGAGTACTACATAGATGCTCGCAAGGCTGCCAAGAGCCTTATCAAGGTACGGGTCGTGATGTGCGGCGTACACAGATAACAAGAGCTAATATTACCCAATTGATAATAATAACAAGATCCAATAATCACAAATTTGTGATTATTTACTCCTGATAATAACAAAAGCCAGTAATAGCTTAGGTTTGATTAGTTCTTGAAGATAGCGATAGGGTAAATAATAGCATGAACATATGTACAAGAATAATACTATCATACTTCATGATAATAGTGTAAAACTAAAGTAAGTACAGGTAAACGTAAGTAACATAAAAGTAAGTAGTATTACTTGCTCCCGATAGATGTGAATAGTCAAACCTGCATATAAGCGTTACTCAACATAAACCCTACAACTACAAGTGTCATTTATAGTCAGGCATATATTCTATAGATGTGGTTTTACTATATATAACTACCACCCAAGGGAAGTGTCCTTCATAGACAGGTGCCAATTCTATGAACCATGTGATCAATTGACCCTCCTCTGAGCTTAGTATTATATTATGGTTTTCTTTCCCAATCTTTTTATTTAGGAGGATTTTATTTAGCATTGAGCTATTTCTTTTTTGGAAAACTGACTCAGGATGTATATATATGTGTGTGTGTGTGTGTGTGTGTGTATACGTGCGCGTGCGTGCGTGCATTAATGAATTGTGAGCGATGGTGCTATAACCGATACTTTTACAGCTGGGACTGGAACCGGCGCATGGTGTGGCCATCATAGGATTCAACTCTCCAGAATGGTTCATCGCAGACATGGGTGCCATCCTCGCTGGGTACGTGTGTGCTTGTGTGTGCCGTGCGTATGTAACAAGCTTGCCATTGCTCTCTCTCTCTCTCTCTCTCTCTCTCTCTCTCTCTCTCCTCTTTTCATCATTTTTCTCTCTCATTCTCTCCTCTGCTCTCTCTCTCCTCTGCTTCTCTCTCTCTCTCCTCTCTCTCTCTCTCCTTCTCTCTCTCTCTCTTTCTCTCTCTCCTCTCTCTCCTCCTCTCTCTCTCTCTGCCTCTCTCTCTATCTCTCTATCTTCCTCTCTCTAGCCCTCTATCCGATCCCGCTGGATCCTCTTTTTTTTTTTTCCCTCTCTCCTCTCCTATCTCTCTCTCTCTCTACTCTCGGTCATCCTCCCATCATCTCTTCATCTCTCTCGTCTCTCTCCTCTCTCTCTCTCTCGCACGGCGCGTGCCACTTGCTTGCCTCTCTCTCCTTCATCTTTCTCTTCTTTCTCTCTCTCCTCTCTCCTCCTCTCTGCCTCTCTATCTCTTCTCATCTTCTCTCTCTCCGCGCGCGTGGGCTCGCCTCGCGTCTCTCTTTGCTCTCTCCTCTTTCTCTCCTCTACTCTCTCTCTCGCTCTCTCAATCGTCTCTCTCTCCTCTCTCTATCTCTCTCTTTCTCCTTCTTCGTCTTTCTTTCTTCCTACTAATCGTCTCCTCTCTTTCCCATCATCTTCTCTTCTCTCTCATTCCTCCTCCTTCTCTCCCTCACTCTCTCTCTCTCTCTCTCCTCCGCTCTCACTCTCTCTCCCTTCTCTCTCTCCTTTCTCTCTCTCTCTTCTCTCCTCGATCCCCATCTTCTCATCTTCTGATCTCTCCTCTCTGCCGTCTCCTCTCTCTCAGATCCTCTCCTTCCTCGTCTCCTCTTCCTCCGTCTCCCCGCGTCCTTCTCTCTCTCGTCCTCCTGTCCCTCTCCTC
>NW_014578183.1:89898-99395 GCF_000485595.1 Priapulus caudatus
TATATATCAAGAGATATAAGTAGGGCATATATATATATATATGCCCTACTTATTTCTCTATCATGCTATATGTCCTAGCAATCTTTAATCTGTGCCAGCTAGTTCAATAGTTCAATAGTTCTGCAGAATGGTGTCAGTGATAATTTGTTTAGGCCCCGCTGATAGACGAGTGCTGTAAACCAGCAGTTAGTTGTTTGCAATGTTTTTTTTGTAGGACTGGAATTGTCATTTCGTTTTGGCGTGCTTTTTAATGAAGAGGTTATTTCAACTAAAATGGTACTCTTTTGCATCCTGAGCACTTTGCTCTTTGCTGTCTCGACATCTCGGTGGCATACTTGGTTAACCACTACCATTATGTTTGGAATACCATGGTCTTATGTATGTCGGGCGTATTAGTAATGGTCACGTCGTTGTACGCGTATATATGTACGTGTTGACGTGCGATTCTCTGTCATTTGCTGTGCCTGCAGCGGTCTCGCAGCGGGCATCTACACGACAAACTCGCCCGACGCTTGTCAGTACGTTGCGAACGACTGCAAGGCAAACGTCATCGTCGTCGAGAACGACCAACAACTGCAGAAGATACTCTCGGTCAGAGATCAGCTGCCACATCTGAAGGCAATCGTGCAGTACATAGGCGACGTGAAAGTCAAAGATCCAAATATCTACAACGTAAGTATGCATTCATGCTCGCGAGTTGCTTATTACATGCGATTATATATATATATATATATATATATATATATATATATATATATATATATATACACACAATAATATATACAATAGATATTGATAGATAAAGTGAATTTAAACATTAACAGTGTGAAAAGTGAAGATTCAAATGTCAAATCTTAAGCATATTATTGCAGCAATATTAATATATCTATGGCAGCTATTACAATATTAATATACCCATGCCAGCAAACATAAAGCTAGCTCACCAGCTGCCCAAGTTTTAACAAACGATGAGTGCATGTGTGGACAACATCAACAGCGAACAACTCATCTCGCTCTCCTGTTGTCTGTTACAGTGGAAGCAGTTTATGGAGCTAGCACACGATGTTCCTGAGGCGGTGTTGGACGAGAGAATACGCATGCAGGCTCCCAACAAGTGCTGCCTGCTCATATACACTGTGAGCACACACACACACACACACGCACGCGCGTGCTGCGCGCGCACACACGCTGTGCTAATGGGTTTTCAGCCAGTGATTCTCAATTGGAAATTGTTTAGAATGTGTAATTTTTGATTCCGTTGAAATAATTTGGAAATTTTCAATTATCGTTTCTACCGTTTAAACTGATCTATTTTGCTTCCATGAATAGGTTGATTTATGGATGGTATAACACGGTCAGTTCTAAACACGTTATGGTGACTGTTAGAAATTAGAATGTGATATTTGATGTCACGTGGCTGTTAACAGTTTTCTCATTGCTATGTTACAGTCAGGGACAACTGGTACACCAAAGGGTGTGATGCTGTCACACGACAACGTAAGTACCTGCTCTGAGACTATATAGAAATGCTGATATTTGACAGAATTTATCTCACGTATATAATTTATCTGATATAATTTATAAGATAACCGATGATGACCACACCACAGGCACTTGAAGCGTTTTAATAAAATATAATGCTAAATAAATACGAAATCTATTTACTACCAAATTCTTAATGTTTCTACACTCTCTTTCACCTATTATTGCCGACAGTTTCCTGTAAATTCCGTCCAAATCCTCTATGTACACATGCTTGCGGCGGCCATTGCTCACGAGGCTGCACTGTGCACACTGACACTTATGCTGAGAGGGTCTATGCCCTCCAGGGTACTGCCGGAACGTACCCTGGTACTATCTAATATGCCGGACCGTACCTCGCCTACTCCACTAACGAGTCTAGGGAGTCGCCTACGCCTACTCCCTAACCCTAACCCTAACCCTAATCCTAACCCTAACCATATCAAATAGTGACCAGGGTACGTTCCGGTATACCAGACCGTACCCAGGGTATGTTCCAGCAGTACCCTGGAGGACATAGACCCTATGAGCGACACATATATATAGTGTCAGTGTGCACAGTGCAGCCGCGTGAGCAATGGCCGCCGCAAGCGTGTGTACATAGAGGATTTGCACGGAATTTACAGGAAACTGTCGGCAATAATAGGTGAAAGAGAGTATAGAAACATTAAGAATTTGGTAGTAAATAGATTTCGTATTTATTTAGCATTATATTTTATTGAAACGCTTCAAGTGCCTGTGGACCACACCGTCACATAATCCAGCTACATTTATTCAATCATTTGTAATCAAACTATTATTAGCATGTTGTATTGTCCCGTGCTGCCACCTCGTGATAGCTCTAATCCAATTGGCTTGGCCGTCACTAATCGAAATACAACTAGAATATAATATAATTTAAATTAAATACAAGCGTGAGCAGCATTGAAAAGCTGTCTAAAAACGTGTTGTTTACAGATAATGTGGACAGCGTCGATGTGTACGAGGACATTCTTTGGGGAGGATTATCGGTTATGCAGTCACAGCGTCGTCAGCTACCTACCGTTGTCTCACGTCGCCGCGCAGGTACGTCACTGCATGCCCATCTAGGGTCGTAGGCTCATCAAATTTCTGGGGTGAGGTGCAAAATTTAGTGACTTGCCTGAGTACTGACGAGGGAGGGTCGCAGCTGCCAGGCAATGTGCACAGGTGAGGTAGGGGTGGGAGCGACCGAGTTCCACAGATGAGTATACATAAGGATTAATGTGATGGTAAATGGTCTGAATTGGATTCCTTTGTAACAATAATCTGTGCTGTTTTCAGATGATTGACATGATGTTTCCCATCTTTGTTGCTGGAACAACCTTCTTTGCAAGACCTGATGCACTCAAGGTAATTAATATTGTTACCAAAAGTTATAATATACATAAATCTCAAGGTTACAGGGCATGATGTCATGCATGCAGCAGCTGGTGACCAATCGCGTACTGTACGCTTTCTTGCTCTCCGACGTTGCAGGAAAACACCAATCTCTCTCAGTCTCTCTCTCAGTCTCTCTCTCTCTCTCTCTCTCTCTCTCTCTCTCTCTCTCTCTCTCTCTCTCTCTCTCTCTCTCTCTCTCTCTCTCTCTCTCTCTCTCTCTCTCTCTCTCTCTCTCTCTCTCTCTCTCTCTCTCTCTCTCTCTCTCTCTCTCTCTCTCTCTCTCTCTCTCTCTCTCTCTCTCTCTCTCTCTCTCTCTCTCTCTCTCTCTCTCTCTGTCTCTGTCTCTGTCTCTGTCTCTGTCTCTGTCTCTCTCTCTCTTTCTCTACATAATATCTGTTATCTGTCTCTGTACAGGGCACGCTCGTCGACACGTTGAGGGAGGCGCGGCCAACGCTGTTTCTCGGCGTGCCTCGCGTCTTCGAGAAAATGCAGGAGAAGATGATGGCTGTCGGGCGCACAATGTCCGACCTGCAACGCCGTGTCGCCGGCTGGGCGAAGGACATCGGCCTACGCGGAAATATGGCGCTGATGAAGGGGTAAGACAGTTGTGCGCGACTGTAAGGCGTGCGTACGTATGATGTTGATTGCTCGTAATCTTTTGGCTGAATGTCATAAAACAATAAACTACTTGGGGATAGTGCAATGAATATGTACCCCATAGTTCAGTTATTGTAATATGCTAGTTTCATAAAAAGTTCTTGAAATGGAGATCATGTTAATCTTGTCCGAAAGTCAATAAAATTTGTTTCATGGAGGAGTTTATTCACTAATCGTTGCTCGGACTGTACAAGGTGCAAATAATGTATTCTGTTAAAATCTCACAGTAACGGAAATGAGATGGTTTAAGTCTTAGGAAAGCCACTAGAAAACTATAAGAAAAAATGTGTTACGAACCGTGACTGGACGTTTCACACGTTTCAGCGAATCTGTGCCGTGGGGCTGGACTCTCGCAAACGCACTCATCTTCAAGAAGATAGCAAGGAACCTCGGGCTCGACCGCTGTGAGGCACTGTTGGTTGGCGCTGCGCCCATCCCGCGTGAGACACTCGAATACTTCATGAGCATCAATCTACCGCTGATGGAGCTCTACGGAATGAGCGAGTGTTCGGGTACGGCATTAGGAGGGAGGCAGGAGTGGTCTCGTGTTACGTGGCCATCGCTGTTGTGCCCCCTTTATCCCGATATGCGTCAGTCGATTCCTGCTGTAAAAATGCATTTAGAACGCCAGCGTAAGGCTAACAACCTCGCTTGCGTAAGAGTGGGTGGCTTTGCCCGGATGAAGCCCGTTGTCGAAACTTAATCTGCGCGGTTGCAAAGGCCATATGCTGCACAATGGGAGTTTAAACGACAAGAAGGGCTATGTCATTAGCAGGTGATTATCATGTACGTTTTCTGGCACAGGTCCGGAGACGGTGTCAAAACCAGACTCTTACCTGATTGGCAGTGTTGGCAAGGTTATCGTGGGCGGCAAAATCAAGCTCGCAAACTGTGATGCAGAGAACAATGGCGAGGTGAGAATCACGTCACGGATCTCAACAATCCGTCGATTAATCGCTAATAATTAACTATTATTGTTGATAAAATATGTTTATAATCCTGTAGTAAGTAATAATGCTGTTAGTTTAACTTTAAGATGCATATGATACACACTATCGCAAACATTGTCAATGCGATCATTTTCACATTTTTCAAAAGTTGCTGTTGTGTCTTTGTCACAGATCTGCATGGGAGGCAGGCATGTGTTTATGGGTTACCTTAGCAACCCTGAGAAAACTAAGGAGGCCATCGATGACGAAGGATGGCTGCATAGTGGTGATGTCGGCAAGCTAAACGAAGATGGCTTCCTTTTCATTACTGGCAGGTGATTGCGATTTGTAGAAATTAATTTGAATAAGCTCTAGGCTAGGATTTTATTGCGTAGTGTGAACTGAGACACATCACCTTTAGATGGAAGCTTGTGTCTTGGAGTCAGTGAACGTCGTTTAATGCTCATGCTGATATTTCTTCTGTAGGATTAAGGAGCTCATCATTACAGCAGGGGGAGAGAATGTGGCGCCCGTACCCATAGAAGACAACGTCAAGGAACAGCTGCCTATACTCAGCAATGTGATGCTGATCGGAGACCGAAGAAAGTTCCTGTCTATGCTCATGACGCTGAAGGTGCGGAAACGCTCTACTATAAAAAATCTGTTACTAGACAAAGATAACCATAACAAGAGTCATGTGCGTGCGTACGTACGTGCGTGTGTGTACATCTGTGCGTGTGCGTGCATGCGTGCGTGCGTGTTTGTGTGCACGTGCTTGTGTGCTTGCGTGTTTGTGCGTGCGTTTTGTGGAGGAACTGTTGGTTAATTGTTCACATATTGTGAGTAAGCTGCTTTAGTATGGACATTTTCTACTACCAGGTGAATGTCAATGAGGACACTGGCGAGCCTACTGATGACCTTGCAGCAGTAACACTCGATTGGCTGAAAGCACTTGGCTGTACTGCAACCAAAGTTACTGAATTAGTGAATAGTAAGGACGAAAGGGTGAGACCAAGTTGTTCAAGTTTGAAAATATGTGTGTTTAAATTCAGATTCTCATCTTGCGATATTCTATATATTTAACCAAAATACCTGTGAATCATGCATATGCTCTGCTGTTAAAATCAGGGCCACATGCATGAAGAGTGGATAGCACAAATGATACTATATTGTGGTGGTATATAATATATCAGTCTGGTAAATTAATCTGGTCGTATTTTCTTGCTTGCACATATTGTACGAGCAGTGCATAATTTTACCACAGGGGTGCCGCACGTGACGAGTTTCGTTGATTGCAGGCAGAAGCTCGATCATCGACTGTTATCTATATCTATGTATACTAACCTCTATTATCATCTCTGATTGCAGGTTTACAAGGCAATCCAGGAGGGTGTGAAAAGGGCCAACCTGAAGTCTGTATCAAATGCACAGAAGGTGCAGAAATGGACAGTTCTACCAGCCGATTTCTCCATCCATGGAGGAGAGCTGGGTAAGTATAGGATGCCGCCTGTGGCTTCTTTGGTACATGTAGCAAGGGAATGATATGCTTCACTACATATGTTGTATATATGCCCGAGTATATATCGTTGATATATGGTCAAGTATATACGTTGTATATGTGGTTGAGTATATATGGTGTATATGGTTGAGTATATATGGTGCATATATGGTCGAGTATATATGGTGTATGTATATGGTATATAGTAATATCGTGGAGATTTAGCTCCATATGCATATATCACCTCTTTCCACAACAGTATGTAGATATAGTAAAATAGAGATAGGTAGAGCTAGGGCTGTTAGCAATACAATCTGTCTCTTGCTCCTGAAGAAGTTTCTGACACAGGCATACATCTAGTGTTGTATGCTACTGTTCCTCAGCTACAGCATCACTCCCTCGAAGTGCTTATTTCTACGGGCGCCGTGTCCGCTACCGAAGTCCCCGACCAATCACAGAATGCCTTGGTTCAAGGTAGTAAGACAAATGGTGGCACTTGAAGTCATTCATGATAATTTACAGACTTCAAATCAGCATTAGACTCATAATAAAAGGGTTAGTGTTAGGGTCCGATCAGTGATTATTGAGTAGCGGAAACGGTGGCTGTGGAAATAACCCATACTTCTCACCTTACTCCCTCGACCTAACCTTAATTTCAATCTAACCAAACCTTACCCCTAACCTATCCAAATTCCAATCCTAATCTAATTCTACGCCCATCTTTAAAAACTTTAAAACCCCTAGTTTTTAAAGATAGGCGTAGAATTAGATTAGGGTTAATTGAACTGATGCTGGTTTACCTTGTGATCTGGTGACCTGCATGTGGCAACGACAGGCGATAAAATCACGTATCTTGCAGTTGACTGACGATCTAATCTCGTGTTGATGCCATTTCTCCGCAGGCCCGACTCTGAAGCTGAAGCGGTCGTTTGTTGACCAGAAATACACGGACGTGATCGAGGCCTTATACAGCGAGTGATCGTCTGCTAGTTTGTTGCTTCGTCTCGGACGGGTCTTAGCATCGATACTACAGTGTTAATACCTGCCTACATGCGCATCAGGGGAGCAGCTCTTTAAGGACTCCGCTGACTTGACCTTGCCAAACAACTCGGCGGGTTTTTTGGGGGTAGTGATGTTCTGCTGTTATTGTCAGTGCTGCGTCGTCACGCGTCCATGGTATTCCTTTCCTTGGCCACACTGTTGTTATTTCGTCATTTTGTGGGCGTTTTTTTGTTACACATCATTCTAGTATATCTTTCCTATAGGATCGACATAATATTTTGTAGAAATATGTATTTGTATATAGGTGGTATTTTTTGAAGAAATGGGAATGTGCATTTCGTAGTGCAATATGTGTGTGTGGAAAGTAGGGGGGTTCTTCTGTAAAATCCTATCGGGTGTGTTTTGGGTACAACTTTTAGCTGGGGAGTTTAGGCATCAAATGACTTTGCGTTAGTGCACAGCTTTAAGCTAATTTGATTCAAAATGTAAAATCGCTGTTCTGCAATTCTGGCCATTGTTAGTAGGCACGCTAACGCATGCATACAGTGTATTACAGGTATGCGCGCACATGCACACATACATGCACATGTGCGCATAGACTCCAGGTACACGCACGCACGCACGCACGCACGCACACACGCACGCACGCGCACACAAACACATGCTATAGACATTGTGATAGCTCTTTTCATTACAGCTGATCCGGTGTGAGAGAGACCAATTACGAGATACGACCAAAAATGCACAGTGTTGGGGCACTGGTTGCTTTATGCTTTGCTTTGCGTGAAAGGGTTTCTTTATACGTGAAGCCTATTTCATAAAATGTAGATAGATTAAGTTCCATGCATGTTCATTAATTATCTAAATTAAGCAAATCTTGCAGGGATAGAGAGAGGAGACCGAACTTCAGATATATGGCTAACTTGTCTTTTCATATTGCATATCGTTGTGGGCGTAATGCAGTTTGTCCGTGTGTATTATTAACAAATTAAAAATGGTTGTTTATTTTTGTAATGCGTTTAGAAATAACCTTCGTTGTGCCAATATCTTTCTTCGTACATTTCGAATTATCTACCTCTATTTTGCTAGATTCCCAAATTGCGGTGTTTGATAATAGTTAATAGGTGTCACAATTTGTTAATGGTACCTGTTTTTACTTCACTGAATAGATTTTCCATTACTTGTAAAATGATGTTCTGGTTTGTATTCAAGTAGTTACTATAAATTCTGCTTTCATCTTTATTTTACCCTGCTTTCCTTACTTTTTAGCTCAGCTGACGAAGTCAGATGCAGCTTGTAGAATCGCATGAATGTCCGTCCGTCCGACCGTGCGTCAACAGTTGCGGCACAAATCTTAACCGCGCGTACGATCTTGATATTGGGGACGTCAGGGGGGATCGCGAAAAGGACTCGGGATGTCGAATTTGGGGGGTCAAGGGTCAAAGGTCAAGATGTGTTAATGGAGGTCCGGCGAGATATCTCCCCTTACCACTTAAGGTATAAGGAGGAAATACTGGAATTGGCGGCAACAAATCTCAGACGGCGCTCTGACCTACGCTCTTAATATTCGTATGTATCAGTGTGATGGGGAGGAAATCCAATCCACAGCGCGCAAAATTGGAGGTTCACAGGTCAAGGACAGTGGGCGAAAAGTCAGATAATCTAGACATGTTTCTGGAGGACATGTGTTCTAACGGACCGAGTGCAAATACTTTTTTGTTTTCAGTGCTTGACCTAACCTTTTATCACTTTATTGCACAAGGACGTGAAATCTACTTTCCTGCTGTGACGTGCGAAGAGTAAGTGTCTGATAACCTTTTTGACCCTCAAGATGGAGAGATTTAGAACATGGATTTGTTGATCTGTTAACGAGGACTGAACTGCTTTTTGCTATTAGAGCCTCTCCAGCCACCCCTCTTCTCAACAAAAAGATAAAAAAAAAAACACGCCTCCCCCTTCCCCCCAACCTACTACTCTCGCGCGCTCGATCGCATCCGATAACTGTTAAGTTATAGGACAGTCAGTTAAAGTTACACATGCTAATTCTTTATTACTGGTACTACCGGTATTTAGCCAAAGCCTATCAACGCGGCGTGCATTGGCTGGGAGGGCATGCACGTGATTCGGTTATAGCCAGTGAGTTTTCAGAAGAATACCCGGCTACACTACATGTCACGTTTTGATTGCGCTTGTCACTCTGCGGGCACTTGTTTATTTTTACTTCTCATACATTCTATTTCTAACACAAAGGTTGTTAGCTCTGGTCTTTTCATGATTACTTCGCTGGCCTCTGGGGGTATTCGTGTACATGACTCTTTATGAGTCCAAAACCTTAATTTTTCTGCTTAGTTCCTTATGTAAGACTCCTCAATAATTAATATATTGGTAACACTTCTGAGTCAAGTACGTTTTTTCTGGACATTGCTAATTATTGCAATTTTTCGGGTTATGGGCGCCAAAGCTGAAAAATGACAATATTGCAATCTTTT
>NW_014578184.1:0-396 GCF_000485595.1 Priapulus caudatus
GTCCGTGGCTGGGGCGGGATTGTTCGTGGCTGGGGTCGGGATTGAGCGCGGTGATTGTCTAGAGGGCCTTTCTTTTAGAGGCTTCAATTCATCGATTATAGATTGAGAAAATGTCATTGCCATGTTATATGCAGTCCATTAATCTACCTAACCAAGACTCGATCATCGGAGTTTTAGTAGAAGACTTAAACTTATCAAAGATTAGTATTGTTTTGTTTTTTACTCAATAGATGATGCCTACAGCGAATTGCTATTCCACGACAGCCGTGTGTCCGAAGGGAACCAGCTAACACGTAATGTAACAACAAGCCCGGTACGTGTCGCCTCGGTGATACTGTGCGGAGTTCACTGCCTTGAGTCGCCATCTTGCTTTGGATTCGTTTGGATTAATCCAGG
>NW_014578184.1:2373-3058 GCF_000485595.1 Priapulus caudatus
AGAGAGAGAGAAAGGGGAGCGCGAGAGAGAGCGAGGGAGAGCGAGAGAGAGCGCGAGAGAGAGCGCGAGAGAGAGAGCGAGAGAGAAAGAGAATGAAAAAGAGAACGACAAAGAGAAAGAGAGAGAGAGGGGAGGAGATAATTAGGTATTATCGTTGCGAGAGTTTAGGTTAAAAATAAATGCTGTAATTAAATGAAGGATTGAGAAGATGAAGGGGTTGAGGTTTTTCCTGTCGGCTTAGCAGGTTTTTTTCTTGTTGGTTCAGCAGCCTCGCGACGACCGGCCGACCGCACTACGCATGCGCACGAGGTGGGATCGCCGTGCTGATGCCATATTCTCAGCGTAAGGTTGTGTGTGTTTTTAGAGGTAATTTTCCAACTGATTTTTCGGAACTGATGTAATTACAGAATTAAGAATGAAACCGGTTTAAAGACCCATGATCTATTAGTACAGCCACTACTACTGCTGCTGCTGCAGCTACTACTGCCGCTACTACTGCCGCTGCTACTACTGCTGCTACTGCTGCTGCTGCTGCTGCTGGTACTACTGCCACTACTGCCGGCGCTGCTGCTGCTATTGTTGCTGCTGTTGCTGCTCAGGAACAGGCAGGTTCATCACCCATTTATCTCTGCTACTGTTTTGACGTCAGGATAGAATTGCCGAGTATCTCATATATATATTAAAT
>NW_014578184.1:8224-14553 GCF_000485595.1 Priapulus caudatus
TCTCTCTCTCTCTCTCTCTCTCTCTCTCTCTCTCTCTCTCTCTGTCTCGCTTTTTTCGTCTCCCTCGCTGTATCTCTCTCTCTCTTAGTCTCTGCGTGCCTCCCTATGTATTTTTAGCGGCCCTTCTCAGCGTTGTTCTCTCCGTCTTTCTCTCTCTATCTCTCTCGACGTATCTGTCCCACGCCCCCTCTCTCGCAGCCTCTGTTTGTGTATGTATGTGTGTGTGTGTGTGTGTGTCGTCCGGGTCAGCAGCAGTAGCGGGCGGTGTATAGTCGCCGCTATCACTGCCGGGACAGCGTATTACACGCCTACCAAGCAGCAAACACACACACGCCGCAGTGACTAACGCATATATCAACAGGTGTGTGCATGCACGTGTATGTTCGACTTACATTGACTACTCCCGTAAATCAGTAGCTGCTGGCCGTGAGAGAAGAAGAGGACGGGACACCGGGTGGTGCGTGGATATAGCGACAGCTTTGCGGATAACTACATCTGTGCGGATAGCGACGACAGGTGTGCGGAAGGCTACAGGTGTGCCGACAACTGTACAGGTGTGTGTGTGGATAATTGCACGTGTGTGATTCGGGGGATGAGGAGGCAGAGATGCCGGGGACCAGCGTCGTCCCACCGTGCTTCGACCGATAATGACTCACCGTAGCGAAGTGCGGCCAGTGTTGCCGGAGCCGACAACGAGCGGCAGTTAGCGTCGGCGTGTGATTAATGACAGTCAGCGACCGTCTCTGTAGCGGAATCCGTGCGAGGCGCCAGCCACGTGTAGCGGCTACCCACTCAAGCGGCACCGCTCCCCTCCCCCCTCCCAATCTCCTTCTTCTCACTCCGGCCTACCTACCGCGTTATCACAGCTGTAACAACGAAATGCGAGGATGGTATAGCAATACCGGAGCAGGACGGTTGAGTTGCATCCCTATGAGGAAGAGGGGAGGGAGGGACCGGGGGAGACGCTAGATAGCAATAGAGAGGCGTAGCGGTGTCTGCTGAAAGATAAGTAAGGTAAATGACGTACTATTATCACGCCATCATCACACTACAATCACGCCTCCATCACGCTACTGTCACGCCTCCATCACACTACAATCACGCCTCCATCACGCTACTGTCACGCCTCCATCACGCCATCATCACGCTACAATCACGCCTCCATCACGCCGTAATCACCCTATCATCACGCTACAATCGCGCTACAATCACCCCCATCATCACGCTACTATCACGCCTCCATCACGCTACTGTCACGCCTCCATCACCCCAGCATCACGCTACAATCACGCCTCCATCACGCCATCATCACGTTACAATCACGCCACTATCACGCTGTAATCACGCCGTAGTCACGCCTCTATCACCCCATCATCAACGCTACCATCACGCCGCTATTACGCCATTATCACGCCACTCTCACGCCGTAATCACGCCTCCATCACGCCGTAATCACGCCACTCTCACGCCGTAATCACGCCTCCATCACGCCGTAATCACGCCACCATCACGCTGTAATCACGCCACCATCACGCCATCACCAGGCCGTCATCACACCACCGCAAGTTTCACGGCGGAACTAAACAATTCGAGAAGAATTGATGTGAAAAGAAAGATAGGTGCAAGTGCGTGTAAGAAAACGATGGGTTCACTTTTGGCGTGAAAAGGAAAATACGTGTCATTACATAAAGGACAACGTTATGTTATGCGTTGCAATGATTCTTGTACGTAATTTACTCGTAAATAACTTTCTTCGCTCTCTCTCGCTCTCTCGACGGGTAAATAACCTCACATATAGCCACCGCTGTCGCAGCTTTAGGGCAAATAGGACAACTGCGAGCAGTGGTCTATTAATCTGTGGTTGTTATCCAAACATGTGCATGTGAGTTGTCGGCGCGTTAATCAGCCGGATCAACAGCTGCTACTGGTGCTCCTGTATGTATAGCAACTATGATAGCAGGATTGCTTGCAGGTGCGGCAGCTGCTACTGGCGTTCCCGTGTGTAGCAACTATGATAGCAGCACCAGCAAAAACAGCAGCAATTAAGAGCAGCAGGAGTAGTAGTAGCAGCAGCAGCAGCAACAACAACAGCGACAGCAGCAGTAGCAGCAGTAGCAACGACATCATCATCATCAGCAGCAGCAGCAGCAGTAGTAGCAGTAGTAGCAGTAGCTGTAGCTGTAGTTAGCACATTGCTACATACCACAGGTATAAAGAAGCTGTTTACATGAAGCGTTTGTTTGAGAATTACGAATTAAATAGTAATGAAATAAGAATGAGAGCATCGCGGAACTCATGTCAAATCATGTAATCCATCAAGTCAGCGTATGAACGCGACACGCATCGCTATAAAACCCTCTGGAAATCTCTTATCTGTTTTAGAAGCACGTAAATGCAGCAGGCAGGTTTACTGGTACCGCGCGCGTATGGTGGCATTGAGGTCGCATCTACTTACTACTACGCACTTATACTACGTACTTAGACTACGCTAATGGAATCAGCAAAAGAAAGACACAGAGAAAGAGAGAGAGAGAGAGAGAGAGAGAGAGAGAGAGAGAGAGAGAGAGAGAGAGAGAGAGAGAGAGAGAGAGAGAGAGAGAGAGAGAGAGAGAAAGAGAGAGAGAGAGAGAGCGAGAGAGAGGCAGATGCACAGGTAGACAGACAGACAGCGAGAGAAAGAAAGATATATGGTTAGTCAGATAGAAGGAGAGAGAGAGAGAGAAGGGGGGAGAGTGTGAGCCATCTCCTCGCATTCATATCATATCACTGATTTTTTATATCATCGGTATGATCATGATAACATGAGTAGCCGCCATAAAATTTCCGCAAATATCAAAAAGCAGACAATTACTTACGCGATTTTAGATTTGAAAACACCGCCTCAGGTGAGACGATATGTACATGTTCATTATCATAGTATTGTCTAGTCATGATCATATATGTTATCCCGCACATAATTCAATAAAGAAGCATTGATACGTGAGTATAAAATATATATCCCATCCTATAGAGATGAAGTGTCTGATTGACACACACACGCACACTACATACAATACACACTACCCCGAGATACAGTCCCAGGCAAACATTCACCTGCAGCGAGTGTGACTGGGTGGCGTGCGATGGATTCGCCGCCGCCAGGGCAATAAAGGTCACAATCATGCTCACGTTTTACATCGGAGGTGCGACGCATCTGCATGCTGCGGAGAGGCCGGAAGCAGCAGACGAGTGTTTGTCGCGCCGGTAAACGCGCGTCTGCAAATTACCGCCAGATCGGCTGTCATTCACGACGACCATTAAACCTCCATCATACTTACACTCACCCCGCCGCCCACGTATACCTGCTGCTGTTGCTGCTACTGCTGCTGCTGCTGCTGCTGCTGCTGCTGCTGCTGATGCTACTGATGCTGCTGATGCTGTTACTGTTGTTGTTGTTGTTGTTGTTGTTGTTGTTGTTGTTGTTGTTGTTGTTGTTGTTGCTGCTGCTGCAGCAGTTGCTGCTGCTGCTGCTGCTGCTGCTGCTGCTGCGGTTATTGTTGTTATTGTTATTGTTTTTGTTGTTGTTGCTGCTGCCACTGCTGCTACTGCTACTGCTACTGCTGCTGCTGTTGTTGTTGATGTTGTTGTTGTTGCTGCTGCTGCTACTACGACTACTACTACTTCTACTACTACTACTACTACTACTACTACTGCTGCTGCTGCTGCTGCTGCTGCCAAAAGCACTTGGAACAAATTAAATCAGTAATGAAAATACGTTCTCTGTAATATATATCTATGATAATTATTAAGCAATAAGCGTGCAGCACGTTAGCGGCGGGAGCAGCTATAGCATTGCAGGCGTACGTACGAGTTTTCACATGAGAGCACTTGGAACGTTTCAATAATAAAATGATGGTTTTAAGATGAGGCTCCTCTGCAATACACAAGTACACCGCGCGCACGCCGCTGTGCACAAACAACAAGAATATAGAGGCACTTGGAACGTTTCAATAATAAAACTATGGTCATTAAATTGACTACGTCACGAATTTTCTATGGTAAAATTTGTAAAATTTTTGTTGCCATTTTTTTACATTAAAAGTAAGAACTAACGGGACTAAACGTATCGTCAAATTCTTACCTGATAAGATTGTTTCTCAACTAGTTATAAATCCCAAAAACCTGGACGATTTGATATTAATGTTCCCAACATTAATTGCTTGCTATGAGTCACGAGTGTATGTTCACATCGAACAATATAGTAAAACAGAAAGTATAATGCAGCAATTTAACCATAAAAAGTGAACAGAATTACTTATATTTTGTGAAAAAGTGGGATTTTTTATTATTATTACTATTTACGGTGACGTAATCACTTTAAACACGAAATGTATTTACTACCAAAGTCCTATGTTTCCCTACTCTGTTTCGCCTATTATTACTGATAATTCCCGGTAAATTCTGGTATAGAGCCTCAATATATAGACTCTAACAGAATAAAGAGGTCGTTTTGCTACAGTGGCGGCTGCGTGCCGCGTGTACTCTGTGTGTCACAGGGGAAGAGGCATTTGAAACAGGCATTTACAGGAATTATCAGTAGTAATAGGCGAAAGAGAGTGGCGATTTTTAGGACTATGGTATAGTAAATACATTTCGTGTTTATTGACCGTCATTTAATTCTATAAGCTGCTCAAATTCGCCCTAATTTGTATACGTTTCGCAATGTCCTGTGTGAACGCGTTACTCTTACTCTTCAGCAGCTAATATAACGCATCTCGGCTAATCAGGCTGCGGTTAGTAAAATCACGTTGTCGTTAGTGACTTCACGACTGCTCTGCCTGGCCTCAGCTAGCGGCCGGCTACGCATGCAGGCGACCGTGAACGGGTGGGAAGGGAACCGACACCGTGAAATAGCAGCGAACACGCACACACGCACGCACGCATGCACGCACGCGCACACGGGGGGGTTAACGACCCGCTACGCTCCAGTCCCCGCCTCGCCTCACACACCTGTGTGTGTTCATGTATATATATATTATACCTGCACACTGCACGCTGATAGAATGGGGTTAGCCGTTAGCTTGCAGCTTGTATATCTGCATCACGTTTGTGGAGAGGCGTGATCATGTACGCAGTGACGCCCCTCAGTAGCTTTACGTATCACGCTATGTCAGCATCCATATACTATGGCAGGAGTAGATAATCATACTCCTGATATATATAATATATATATATATATATAATATATTATATATAGTATATCAGCCGTTGACATCGGTTACAATGTGTGTGTGGGCGAAGGCGATAGGTACTCGGTTGCGTGATATACGACGCGCTCGACGTTCCGGGCTGGGCTGTATTCGCCTCAGGCCTCAGAACACTAATGTAAGCTACAGGAAATAATGAAACCCATCAGCCTTAGCTTAGTATCATATATATATATATATTATATATATATATAATATCATATATATATAACGAGTCGTGTATATATATATATATATATATATATATATATATATATATATAACGTACGTAAGCTTGAGTGTTAGCTTATGTATAGCCTAGTGATAGCTTAGTGATTAGATAGTGATAGCCTACGTATCTAATATAAAGTACATACGACGACGTACGTTCTTAGGTACGTACGAATATCACTACGTATTACAATTTACAACTTTCGACGCAAGTATAAGTGAAGACGGCGTTGCATGTAAGTGACGCATGTGCCTATATGTGCTAGCACATCCGCATATGCGCTGACCCACTGCTACGCACCCTCACCCCCACCCCACTCTAATTACTGCACACGTACGTACACCTACATTCGCACGTAGACAGCCCGTGTTTACCGACCTTACTAGAAGACAATGTATGTACCCACGTGTGCACGTAGAAAATAACTTCTCGGTGCGTGTGTGTGTGCGCCCGCGCCGTGACCCCAGGGGGCGCTACAACGTTTAGCTTACGATTGTTGGCGTATAAGATACAATCTCAGCAAGTCGCTGGAATCGTGAAGGTAAACGTATATCGGCTCATCAACAGAGAAAGAGGTCAATTGTGCGAACAGCGTCTCTTCTCGCCTCCCACTAGCGATGACCTAGAGAGGTCACGCGCACGACGTAGGTGGGTCAGCCAGGCAGGAGCGAGGCTGCGTGCTGATTGGGCCGCTGCGTGTTTCTCTGGTAACGCTGAACAGCGCGGGAAGAATGCAGGTCAGTAGTCAGGCTGGCGGGAAAACGCATAACGTTATTGCGCGTGTGTGTATGTGTGTGTGTGTGTGTGTGTGTGTGTGTGTGTGTGTGTGTGTTGTGTGTGTGTGTGTGTGTGTGTGTGTGTGTGTGTGTGTG